>NC_044498.1:3916999-4021999 GCF_902362185.1 Chanos chanos
TTTTCCCCCCAATATTTTAATCGTCATTACATTTTCTGCAGCTCATGTTTGCATCATCTTAATTACTCATGTAATTAACAGCAATTGACATGCGATCTGAGTGAGTCTATTAAAATTGTCATGTCACAAGGTATAAGAGATTGATGCTGAAATTTTTGCGGCCCCTTACTGGAGGTGTCTTTGTGAAATTGGCCCTTTCTAAAAATAGCGAATCTCTGTATTAAACTGAAGAATAGAGGAAAGCGTTCCATTCTGTAGGCCTACATCTGGCGCCATCTAGTGACGGCCGTTAGAAAATTGCAAGTACCGCGTTCAGAATGACCATGGCAGAAAATGGAGCAAACTATAAACTGTAATTTCATTAGAGGAGCTTCATTGATCATATTAAAGCGAATAGTTCAGATGATTTGAACTATGGTTGGATTGCTATGTCAAATCAGTAAGAAGTACTTCACTTCATTTCATTCATTTTTTCCTCTCCATACTATAGAGTAACTTACTTTACCAGAGTGTTCTTACTTTAACAGAACTTGTGAGTGAGTCTGTGTGTGTGTGTGTGTGTGTATGTGTGTCTGGCAATTATATGTATAATTAAAAAAAAAAAGGCAACAGAAATAAAATTGCACGCCTACTATCTTACCTTACCGAGGAGAAACTGATGAGTCAGCCGAGAGAGAGTTAGCTCTAGGCTAGAGATAAGGAATGTGTCCATATGCCGTATTCTGTTCTCCACATAATTAGTTTTAAAGAACAGACGAGATACTAATTTGCTCATTTTCTTACATTCATTCTGATGAAAAGAGCCTCACACATCTCGCAAATTCACCACGGGCCCTTAACGTAGGGGATCAAACTGATTCAGATCCGGCGAGAGGACACGTTCACACTACAACTGAAAGTGACCTAATTCGGATTCTCTCCCACCTCTCCAAACCCCGTCGGGTGTGACATTCACTTGATGACACAGCACAAAAAAAAAAAAAAAAAAAAAAAATCACACAGTGTGGCATGTTCCCACCCTCAGTTTGGACTGAATTCAGTCGTCGAACAAAACCTGATTGCTGAGCCATGCAATCCGCATATGAGCCGTGTGAGAACCATCGAATCAGAATTGCTCAGAGCTGGTCCAGGTGATTATTTATGCCAACTTCCATGTTACTGGTAACACTTGCCATGACACTTGTCATGACTCACTCATCAGCACTGTCAAAAACAAGGAGGACATCACACAGTAGAACCCTGTCACAACTTTGGCTGTTGTACCTCTTCTGTCCTGTTTTCGTCATGGGCTGACCGATCGGCAGTCCAGATATCTTAAAGATGAACAGAGGAACCGTTTTCTGACAGTGTGAAAAGTCAAAGAGAAACAGTCTGATCTGAGCATGAAGGTCTGTAGTTTGAACAAAGCCAATTCTGAGAAAACAATTGTTTCCCTGTTCCCTTATGAACGTCTTCAAACAAAATTCATGAATTTTAATGAACTGATTCGAATATAAATGAAGACAACGTCGATAGAGGACTTGGAGCCAAGTGGAAACAGAACTAAACACAAGTTCAAGTTCACCTCAGCAGACGTTAACCACACCGTCTCCATAGAAACACCAACCACTGAGATGTATTTAACGTTACAACTTGAGCGGATGTGTAAATATGGAACATTGTTCACATTCTACCTCAGTTCTCGATTTAATGATCAACGCCATGTAGAATGTTCTGGCAACAGAACTGGTAGAGGGTTCATTAATAAACATCTTTTTTAAACTTCCTGTCACCTTTCCTTGGTTTGATGAACACAGATGACACAACAGAACCCCCCCCCCCCCCCCCCCCCCCCCCCCCCATCTCAAGTATTAAAGGCAGTACACAGACAACTGATGGTTTTCAGCTGTAAATGAAATACCTGTAGTTTCAGTCCCTGTGCAGTTCGAGATGAGTACATTCAGGGTATACTCCTCTGAAGTCAGAGAGCAAAGTACTTAAAAGCACTCTGCACTTTTTCCCATAGAGTATATCTGGAGCTTCATATATGGGACCATTTCCCATCAACGGATCCTCTTTGTTGGATCACAGAATGACATAAGAATGATCCTTATGTCAAAAGCTAATGTCAGAAATAGCAAAAAACAGCAACAATACATAAATATGTCTACTCTTCAGCATGACCAGTACTTATACTTGTAACATAAACCATCTTTCTTTTATGCTCAAATTATCTCTATTTCTGAATCAACTTTGAAATGTTATCCAGTTTCACATCACTGGACAATATCTCACCCCCACAACAATACTCTAGCACAGATATTGAAACATAGGCTACTACATATTTCAAGAGATTTATTATATTTGAAGGTATATTATTGAAGGTATATTATATTTGATATATATTATATATGATTACACACATACATAAACACAGGAGCAGCTGGACCAGACTACAGAAAGTAAACCATACACGCAATCATATTCAAGCCTCCCACAAACAACGTGACCCCCTTCATCCAATCAGAAAGCTCAGAGTGACAAACAGACTTCTTACGAGTACACGGGCCGACGCCAGGTACCTTGAAGCCTGACGAAAAACTCTGGTGAATATGCCCTTTTCATTTCTGGCTGTTTCTCTGTTTCCGACTTGCCTCTTACCTGGGCTCCTGTCAAGGAATAGGCAGCAATGTGTCCGCAGTATCCATGGAAACACCTGTGGCAGATGGAGAAATGATGACGGAAATAATACAATGGAATAAAGTCGTCGCAGATAGAGACAGCTTTTTTACTGAATGGAGAGTAACGACACAAAGAACACATGCTCACAGTGAAAGTTGAACAAACACTCAGACGCCACTCAACTATGAAAAAAGTTCAACAGTAGCTAACATGATCTGATTATAATTGGGTTAGATGACATGATTTGTCCAGGGTTTTTTTTTATCTAGAAATGCACAGAAAAAGCATTATCTTAGAGCATCAAACCAAACAAACATATGTCAGTATGCATCTTGAAATTGAACGAATCAGGCTACGCAGCGAACACAGTGGACAAGTTTGTTTTTTTTTAGTTTGCAGTGGGGGGGGGGATTGGGGGCAGAGGGTGAACAATTAAAACCCTCATTGGAGGCATATTCACAGAAGTGACAAAGTGGATACACACTCAGTACATCAGATCAAAATTGCTATTTGCTGAAATAAGAAAATTTCTAACCTCCGCCTTTGCCTCTTTACTCAGATAATAATAGTGTATTCGTTTCAGGCTTGTCTCGTCTGAATGACAAAGGTAAGGAGCGAACATAGCTTTCTCAGCATTAAATGATCGGTAAAGGTGGTATAGGTGGATCTGACGCGCCGTCATGATATGACTCATCAGCAGGATAAGAACAACTAAACACGGCGCTCAAAACACGGGCGAGTGGGAGAGGACGTGAGTCTGCGTTTCATATGGAGATAAGAGCGTCTCACTTGAGCAGCAGGAAGAAAAAAAAAACAATATCTTGACCGCAGGGAACATCAGGATATCAGTCAAAATTATTTCGAATACAATCATACAGAAATCCAACTCGGGTCACGCTGTACCTGCAGCACAAAACTGCGTGGACTCAACCCGTTCAAGATGAATATTTCCGTAAACTAACCAATCTCAATACACTATTCCGAGAAAAGATCACATATGCTGAACATGTTGAAATTAGGAGTACCTTCTTCAAGGCTGACATTCTACGAAGTTCCGTACATCGGATCCGTTAGTGACCGTGCCTGATGTCACGCACGAGGTTGAACGGATCTGAGGAGTGAATTAAAAATAAAAAAAAACACATCTAGCTACGACACCATCAATGATGTTTCTCTCTCGCAGCCCACCACAGCACCCATGTGTGGATCGGAGACGTTGGTGTGGTTTAAAAACATCGGCGCTGCAATGCGCTCCCTCACTGGTGGAATCTAAATCATCTGCAGACGCAACGAATGCGAACGGCAGGTTTACTCAGAGAAGTCCTTGTGTTTTAAAAATCTGTCTGCCACCACTGGAACTTTGGAAACGCAGTCTCCCCAACGCCCTTCTCTCTTACGACAACTATGCGCACAACGCCGAACAACAGAACGTTCAAGTTGGATGTTTACTGAGCGTCCAGAAACGCCATCTGCGGAAGGTCATATAACGGTCCGTTATTTTCCCACGGTATTCAGTACATCTTCCCCGACGCGTCTCACCATTTAAAGGCCATTGATCAATATCTATTAGTCGAGTGAAAGCAAAGGAATGATGGTATTACTGGTCCAGGTCTAGCCTCTTTCCTTTCCAGTCCTGATAATGATACCGAGAGATTAGATTTGGATGGAGGAGTGTCTATACTCGATATACACAAAAGCGAGTGTTTTCTTACTGCCCACCTTGAGGAGGGGGAGGGGGCGCATTAAATAAGTTCATTAGTTGCGGAAAGGTGAATATTTCCGTTTTTCATTCTTAACCGTTAAATGCTCGTGGGCTTTGGAGTTGTGGTGTGAGAAAAGTCTCTGACGAAGCAAAACAGTTTTGTGGATTCAAACAGTTAATTAACAGTGTGTTTGATTGGTTAATTTAGGAACAAAAATAAGCTGTTGGTCGCGAGGGCTGTTCGTCCCCCTGGAGTGAAATTGGCAGCCACGGGTATAAATATCTGCCAACTTTCTTTCTTTTTTTTTCTTCCGAAGTTGTTCTTCTTTTTCGCCATTAGATGGTGCCGTTTGAGTTTTGCCGGTTTTTATCCTGCACAACCCCTTTTGGTCAGATAATATGATGAGCTGGAATTTTTGTTTAAGACAAAACTGGAAAATATCTCTTAAAGTATGTAGAATCTGTACACAGTCATCTTGAAACTCACTGATTTATATATTTATCAGATATGGACATATTTTTCCTCTTGTCCTTACAAGTTACACCAAACTGTATTCACAGTCTTGTCACCAAGCTCCACTGTGGATACAGAATGTCTTTTCTAGTGTGAGTCACAGTAAAAAGAAAGTTCATATTTTTATTTATTCATATTTATGATTTGAGACCATTTTGAGTGTCTTCAGAAATGGACTACATATTTAAGTTTATATGTTGAGGCAGAAGTGGCTTAGTGATGAGAGAAGCATCAAACATTCATTCATTCATTCATTCATTCATTCATTCATTCATTTTCTAAACCACTTATCCTAATCAGGGTAGCTGGGGGTACTGGAGCCTATCTCAGCACTCATTGGGCGAAAGGCAGGGAAACACCCTGGACAGGTCACCAGTCCATCGCAGGTCAGACATCCAGACAAACACATTCACACACACACATTCACATCTAACAGTTTAGTATCTCCAATTCGCCTGACTTACATGTCTTTGGACTGTGGGAGGAAACCCATGCAGACATGGGAAGAACATCCGAACTCCACATAGAAAAGACCCTGGTAGTCTGGCCGGGAATCGAACCCGGACTTCTTGCCACCGTGTCCCCTAACATCAAACATCAGCTACATAAATAAATGTAAATTATTGGTACTGAGACACATGCTTTAAGAGAAATGTGAGTGTGCGCGCGTGCATGAGTGTGTGCGTGGGACTGAGTGAGTGTATGTGTGTTGTGTTGAAGTAGTTGTATTAAAGACAGCTGTACACCAGTGTGCCTGAAGCCAGGACTACATAGGGTTATTGGATCTTTAGCAGTGAAAGCTGTGGACCTTTTGAATGCTGACTTTAGAAGCTTGAATGCTTCCGACTGTGATTGTACAAATGCAGCAGAGAAGAAAGCCCACTTCATTATGCCCAGGCCTCTTTCTCCACTGTGAACACTGTTAAAACAGCAGGCGGGAGAATGAGAACAGGAGAGACAGGCACATGGTGTCTCCTAATAGCATCAGGGCTCACCTGCGCTCTACACAGACACACACGCACACACACACACACACACACACACACACACAATCACAGAGACTTATTTCATAAACTATTACATAGTCCATGCTGCATCCCAAGTGCTCATTAAACATGATTCTGCTTTACCATGCTCTGTCATGAATAAAAGCAGCATAAAAGCAAATAATTGTAACTCTATTCACACCCTGAAATCGAGGAATGGAATCCATGTGGTGTTTAATGAAACAGAGCAGACATTTAAACAGTGAAAGGCTTTGGGTGTTTGTTTACTTGTTTTGGTTGTGTAATAAAAGCAAAGGCCAATCCGTCTGACACCCTTTTGCCAGTGACTGACATTAATCTCCCAGGAATGGCACTTATTTTTGCCCTTTCAGGAAGAACAGCTCCACGTTTCATGCCCTCTTTTTTGGAAATGATCACAGCAGGAGTGCCACAGGTACGTGCCTGATAAGCGCTCACACACGCACACACACACACACACGCACACACAGACAGACACACACACACACACACACACACGCAGAGAGCTTTTCTCTGAATTTAGACTGGACTCACTGCGGGAGCTGGTAATCCAGGTGTATACACACAAAGAGAAAGGAGCTAGAGGCTTAGGATAAAACTTAAAATAAACTAATCAGAAAGACTCTTCCCTCGACAGGCAAAGACTTACACTTACAAACATTCATATCTTTAAATAGCATCATTTAGAAACAGTTTAAGCTACCTTTTGTTTGTTTCTTTTGTTTTGTCGATCCACCAGGTACAGTTGGAATCTTTTTTCCTGATTTCATGTCGTTAATGTATTGAGTTACAATCACTTGTGACATATTAAGAAATATAGAGAATAAAGGAAATGGATTCTATTCTTCAAACAGTTGGTTTTGTAATGAAACCTGGTGGTTGTATTGTGAGGGCTCGTGTACTGTTGCAGTACTTTCAAAAGGACACTGCGTGCTGCGTAGTGGTCCAAATTCATGTAACAGGCTCGGATCTGGGAGAACACTGGGTTTGGCTTGGAGGGGGGTGGAGGTGGGGATTTTGGCAGGTGCTTCAGTGTTTTTCACGGATGAAGGTGTTAGAGACAGAAATAAATTGGATCCAGTGATTCTCAGTGACCTGCCAACAGTGTCTTAGAGGGCTCAGCTTGTCTTGGCAACATCGCCACCTGGTGGTGGACCCTTCAATTAGGCTCCCTGCTTTAACAAGGGCTAGAGAAAAGAAAAGAATCTTTTTTACTCTCTTTCTTTGTTCATCTGTTGTTCTTATGTTGGTGTGTGTGTGTGTGTGTGTGTGTTTGTGTGTGTGTGTGTGCGCGCGTGCGTGCGTGCGAGCGACTGTGTGTGTGTGTGTGTGTGTGTGTGTGTGTGTGTGTGTTTGTGTTTTTGTATGTATATGTGTGTGTGCATGTATGTTTCTGTGCACACACACACATGTGTATGTGTGTGTGTGTGTGTGTGCGCGTAAAGCTAGCCCATCTTGTCCTGTCGTCTCTAAGCTTAATGTCGACCTCTCTTACCTTCTCCAGCGCAGGATAAAACCACGTGGTGGATTATGTCATTACACTGTGCTTTATATACCTTACCACAGCATACAGCTAAATCAAACACACTCTGTCCACAGAACACCAAAGTCCACAGCGTCCAGCTGGATCTGCACCGGATCCTGACCCAGAAACTCAGCCTGACCATGGAGACTGCAAAAGCCTTCCTCCGCCTGCCAAGGGTCTTCCCTGGTTACCTGACATACCTGAAGGTGAGAGTCTTATTTCATTGTCAGTTACATTTCACTGACACAGACACAGTCTTTTCTGATCTCTGTGTAAATTGTGTATACTGTGCCCATTCATGGTTACATACTGTTTCACTAAAAATGCATTGATCAGCACATCTTGAATTCATTCACAAATACCGCAGATATTATTGGCTATTTTATTATGTACTGTGTCCCTTACAATTTATGAACACATGGATTATTGTAGCCGGTCACTTCTATTTGTTTAATTAGTTTAATGTTAAGTTTATTACTGGAGCTAAGGTGACGAGTCTTTGACAGCATGCATGTATGTATGTCTGTGTGTCTGTGTGTGTGTGTGTGTGTGTGTGTGTGTGTATGTGTCTGTGTATGCATTTGTGTGCATGTTTGTGTGTGTGTGTGTGTGTGTGTGTGTCTGTGCATGCATTTCTGTGTTTTCGTATGTGTCTGTGTCTGTGTTTTTGTGTGTGTGCGTGCGTGCGTGTGTGTGTGTGTGTGTGTGTGTGTATGTGTGTGTGTGTGTGTCTGTCTGTCTGTCTGTCTGTCTGTGCATGCATGTCTGTGTTTGTGCTTGTGATTGTGCACGTGTGTGTGTTTGTGCTTGTGCTTGTGATTTTCCACTTGTGCTTGTGATTGTGCACGTGTGTGTGTTTGTGCTTGTGATTGTGCATGTGTGTGTGTGTGTGTGTGTGTGTGTGCGTGCACGTGCGTGCGTGTGTGTGTCCGTGTTTCAGAGGCATGCTCTGCAGACTGTGGAACAGGGAAGAGAGGAGGTTACTCAGAGTGCTGCTGTAGCCTTGCTGATGGGGGTTATGGGTACTGGCATCTGCTGCTACAGTTCCCGCCAACTCACCCTCCACCACAAACCCTCCTCACGTGTTTTACCCTGAAAAAACAGGATTGCCACGCATGACTTTGGAAAGATGGAGAGTCAGATCTGATCTGAATGTTTGTCTCTTTTGTTGTTGTTATCTCTAACCGTACTGTGACCAGGTTGATTTGAGATTATGTTGCTGGAAACCAGACCTGAACACCAGCCTCCTTACCAACATGCTGCTAATGAGCCCTTTATCCTGCAGCCCTGAAGCTGTGATAAACTGCACTTTTCAAACCTCACAGAGTGACTTTCAACTGCCATTGTCTTAAATGGCAATGACCGCTAGAGGGAGCCATTTGCCTGAACTTTTGAAATGCTGCCGTAAACACTTCACTGTAGTAACAACAGTCAACGGCAGTACAATGCAACTGTTCCCACTTATGAGTAGCCTGCTGGTGTAACTGGCCTAAATTTTACTCTCTTTCCATCCAATTCAAAGCACGGTAATGATTTCCTCCAGATAAAATTCCTACATGAGTGACTAGAGTGTTCCATTACAGAATCTTCCAGTCAGCCAGAGTTATGTTGGTTTAAAATGGAAGAAAATATTCATATGAAATTTACCAGAACTTTGTCTCTTATCAAACATACCTACAAGCTATTCAAGTTTTTTAAGAAATGTTTTAGAGCTATTTAACTGCTTTGTCAGGGTGTTTTCACAATACACTCATATATTTTCATAAATACCTCTTTTTATATTGACTGTATATCACTTTGCATCGCAGTTCTACTATATTATTATTATTATTATTATTATTATTATTATTATTATTATTATTATTATTATTATCACTGTGCTTTTGACAGTACAGCTGTAACAGTGCGTGTAAAAAAACTGATATGTATTGATATTTTCCCATATAATTATTGCATAATTGCACATATGTTTGTCTGTCATGACTGTGCAGTGCTGTGTGAATACAGTGATATCCACAGCCAGACTTTACCCTGTCTGAGCAGACAGGTCAGAAAAGAAAACAGCTTGGGACAGAAGCATCTCCGAGCCATGGCTGTGGATGCCTGAAGTCAAAGGGTATTGTTTAAACTGAGACATGGGGTCCAACACAGTCTTGACTCTCTGTGTTTCAGCACACGATTCCCCTCACAATCAGAGAGTCCTCAGCTTTGCTGAGGCATCTGGGTTTTTTGAAGTCTCTATATCATATGCTGGCTGCTTTTGTTTGTTTGTTTGTTTGTTTGTTTGTTTGTTTGTTTGTAGACAACATTTTGATGAACTTGATCATTGTAGTTCATTTGTTTTCCCCAGGAGAGACTGTACAGTGACCCAGGTTACTGCAGAATAATTGTTCACAGATGGTTCCAAATCAAGAGTAGCCTTCTCCTGGCAGTTGCAGTGTTGGTAAACAGTTTCTCTAGCTGTTTCGGCACAGTCTTGTATTTCCTTTGTGGCTTATTAGTCTTGTGTGGTTTCACTCTGTGGGTAAAACATAACTCATTGATCCGAAGCCTCAGCTGGCTTAATCTGCCGTCCACAGGAACTCAGTTTGGCTGTGTCCAGGGTAACCCCGTGGATCTGCGGTTGGCACGCAGAGCACGTTATCCTGCTGCCGAAAAGGGGGGTGGGGGGGGGGCATGGCTGGGTGGTTTGACATGGGGCCCAGAAATGTGATGTCATCCTAGATTAGGAAAAAAAAAAAAAAAAGTCCCTAGCCTGACAAAATGGGGGACTCGTCATTACTGCAGATCACCTGCAGAGGGCGCTCTGTCTTGGACAAGAACATACAAGAGAAAGCTGCAGAAAAATCTGTTCAATTTCAAAACCTACAAGTTGCAGATGTTTTAAAAAGTTCAGACTCAAAGGAGACATGCACATACATCACACTCTTTCTGCTTTAATTAAGAGATTTTTATGCTTCCCACTGTGTTTGGTGCAGTCAGCTCCAAGAGCCCATGGGAGCTGTTAGTACCATATCTGAATGGCTCCAGGGTTAGGATTGGGGTCAGGGTTTTGGAGGCTTTGATAAACCACACTAAAGGAGTAAGGTCAGGGAGGCTGAGCTATACTTCGAACACAACTACGGCTAAAGTCTGTGAAATGCCTGAAACTCTTAACTGTATCTAACTGTGTAACTGGCTCTTTAACTGTATCTATGGTAACATCATACCACAGTCCTGGCCTGTGAGTATTACTGCTTTTTTAAAATGGATACTATACATTTAAAATGATGTTAAAAACATGTCAGCTGTGCAGATCACCATGAATTACCTGTAGATCCAGAGAAATGAGTCTATATGAACTACAATGGTCTTAATTGTGTCTAAACTAAAAAAAAAAAAGAACTCCTCTGAGAGCTAATCTGGGTTCCAACTTGTGTTGGAACCATAGGTATTCTCTAGGTTGGTTCATATTCCTCAGATTTTCTTACGGGAGCCATTTTTGATTCTTTTTTGATTCACAGCTGTTTGATTTTTGGCTGAAAAAGAAAGAGCTCTTACCAAACATCTACAGGCTAAAGTGGTTACATCAGATCTAAGATGAAAGAGGGTCATGAAGAAGACTTGTCTTGTTCTGGAGCCGAACTGTTGGAGGCTTTACAGGAACAACAGGGGAGGAGGGGTGTGTTGATGTCACCTGAACTCTGGGAACGGAGTGTCTGTTTGTCTCTGTTATGAGGCTTTCTTGTGGTTGCCTGGAAATATAGAGGTAATTTGACCTGTTTCCCTCTAGGTATCAGAATTTTGTGCGTGTGCTCGACATGTTCTCTGACCTCTGACGTAGTTCTCACCAAAAACTCTAGGGGGCACTGCCAGGTTAACAATACTAATAACTAATAATGGCACACTCCAGTAGTTTCCTTCACTTGAATGGCATTACGAGAAGATTGCAATAAATGTTGTGGAAAATCTTGATTCTGTGTCTAAACTTCTGCTTTAAGCCTTCTCTATAAATCTTTGTTTTAAAGCAGAAAAGTACCAACAACAAGAAGAAAAGAAAGAAAGAAAGAAAGAAAGAAAGAAAGAAAGAAAGAAAGAAAGAAAGAAAGAAAGACAGAAGGAAAGAATGAAAGGTAGAAAGAGAAAAAAAAAACATTTCTCTATCTGGATGCAGCAGCCAGGGCTGACATGGAGGTAAACCGAGATGTATCCTGTGTGAGTGCTGTCGGCTTGAGCTTGTCCAAGCTAAGACTGTCTGTTCTTCATCTGTGCCTGTGGTAGGATCAGTCACGCAAGCCCAGATCACAGCTGCTCTCCTTCAAGCCAAACTCAACAGCATCCCAGGTCTGCTTCAGAACCCAGAAGTCTGGATATTCTTAGATATACAGCCAGAGACATGAATGAAAGAAAAAGAGAGGAAATGATACCGCAGGCAGCTCATAGCTTATGATGTAATGTAACACAACACAGCATAGTGTAATGTAACATAATGAACTGTAAGACAAGACAACACAACACAGCACAGCACAACACAACACAACACAACACAGCACAGCACAACACAGCACAGCACAGCACAGCACAGCACAGCACAGCACAACACAACACAACACAACATATTTTAGGATCAGTGTGTCGAGCTGAAATACAACCAATGCAGAAATGTCTGCATACTGTCAAATTTATTTTAAGCCAACAAGTGGTGTTTCAGAAAAATGTCTGATTCTCTTTTTCCATTCTGATTCTTTTTTTTTCAACTCTCTCTCTCTCTCTCTATCTCTCTCTCTCTCTCTCTCTCTCTCGCTCTCTCTCACACACACACACACACACACACACACACACACACACACACACACACACACTTACTCCGAAGGCCCATCTCCCGTTGGCAGCTGTAGTGACAAACAGGAGGAGATGAGCTGCTGGAATGTGGATCATCTGGACTCTGTATCACTGCCAAGGCCCAAATATTCCCGCTTCAGAAAAAAAAAGCCAGTCATTTTTCAAACTTTTTTATTCTCTCTTCAGTTATTCACACCAGTATGTGAGCTCACGGCTACACAAACAGAGCTGTCTCATGGAGCACCTGTCTCACCACACGGTGCAACGTGTATGTGTGGAATTTTAGGGACGTAGAGCTGTTACAATTTCGCCTCTCACTGTTTGATTTTCTCCCTGTGGTGGAACAGCCCACTGTTACATTACACGTTGTTACATAAAACCCTGTGTTGCAACAGAAGCTGAAACTGAAACAGAACAATAGGAAATGTTTCATGTACATTGTCAGTTATGATGTAATAACCGTGATAACTGATACGCTTCTTAGAAACTCATAAACAACCCTGCTACACCTGTAGAATTTGACCGCCGGGAGTTTTTCACAACTTACATGCCGATAGCCTTCTCCAGCAGAGGAACACTCCAATATCATTCCCTCCATCAGGGGTCATGCCCGTTTTGACCCTGTCTTACACAGGGGTGGCTATTAGTAGAGAATTGCTGTGTCTGGGATATGAACCCCTAACCCCGATTCCCTTACAATTTAACATTAACCAGCATCACAATTCGATTATGTCCCCGTGTCTGTAAATAAAGACGTTGCTTAACTTTAGACTGGATGTTTATTTAGAATAGGTGTCTACCTTTTCAGTTTAAGTGGCTTTTCAAACAGTAAAAGCCTAACGATAGTAAAGTAAATGCTTTGAGTGCTCTGACCAAGAGTGTGTTTACAAAGAGTCTTTCCAAACAAGACCTCAGCAGCTAACAGAGGCTATTCATACGACACACCAAGCTTCACTCTATGATGTCACTGGATTCTTTTTATTTTATCAGTAGAAAATATTTGCCTGAATATTTTTCTGTTCTCTTCAAACTGTTCTTAGCTGATAAAGTTTCTTTTAAGTCTTGTCTTTCATGGCACCTTGCCAGTGTTTGGGTCCAGGCCTGACAGAAACTCAGAGTTATTTGATTAGTAAAAAAAACAATGAGCCTAGTGAAACTGTTCTCACCAGGGCCCCAGGTCATGTATTAATGTCCACGTCATTCAGAGGCCAGATATCCAGATCTGACTCACACAGGGACTGCTTTAAAGCTCTGTTTGACGGAACCATTTGAAGTGGAAAGTGGTGTAGTGTTTTTCACAGGGAAGAGTCCCTTCATTTACACACAGACACACACACACACAGACACACACACACACACACAGACACACAGACACACACACACACACACACACACACACACACACACACAGACACACACACACACACACACACACAGACACACACACACACACACAGACACACACACACACACACACACACACACACACACATACAGACACACACACACACACACACACACAGACACACACACACACACACACACACACACACACACACACACACACACACAGACACACACACAGACACACACACACACACACACACAGACACACACACACACACACACACACACACACACACACACACACACACACACACACACACAGACACACACACACACACACACTGGGTATAATGAACACACTGTTGAGGCTCCCACGTCCTTCAGGATGTAGCTGTGTATCTGTATATTCTGTTTATGAACAGAGCTGTACATTGAGCTTTGCTGGTCAAGACACCCCCCACCACTCACCCAGCCACACACACACACACATACACACGCACACACACGCGCACACACACACACACATACACACCCCCCCTCACCACCACCACTACCACCTGCACCCCCTCTGACGCCAACATTTCCCCAAACCTCCCCCTGCACTGGCTGAGACCTCACATTGAGGTGGTCTCTGTTCCCCCCGCGAACCAGTCCCACATTCCACAGGCTCTCCGTACTCCCCTGTGCTGTTCTGCTCCCTCTCTCTCTCTCTCTCTCTCTCTCTCTCTGTCTCTCTCTCCTCTCTGTCTCCCCCCCCCCTCCCTCTCTCTCTCTCTCTCTCTCTCTCTCTCTCTGTCTCTCTCTCCTCTCTGTCTCTCTCTCTCTCTCTCTCTCTGTCCCCCCCCCTCTCTCCCTCTCTCTCTCTCTCTCTCTCTTTGTCTGTGCACATTTAACAATACTGATGAGTCATTTCTTTCTTCACACTTTTCAACCCCCTGCTTAGTCATTTCGGATTTTGACATGTCCAGAATAAAACTGGCCATTTGTAAAGCACAAAAATAATAATATAAAATATTTCCAGGGAAAAAATAGTGTTATATATGAGCTAGAAGTGGTACTTGCTTCATAATCTAATGAATGATTTGTTCTTGGGTTTTTTTTTTACAAAGGCAAAAATGTTCCTTTGGCAGGGAGAAAAGTGAAGTCACACACACACACACACACACACACACACACACACACTCAAACAATAAACGCATTAGACAGAAACTGTTCTGAGAGTCCTGTTCCACTGCCAACCCAACATAAAAAGTTCAAAATTTTCCCCACCCAGTCCATTTTGGTCTGAAAGGGTATTTACTTAAGATGCTGAGTTTTATGTGTGACTACTTTTCAAGACTTTCTCATTGACAGGAAATGCCCGCTGCATGGCCCTGAGAATATCTGCCAACATTTAGTGCCCAGACTGAATGGGACTAATCTAGATTCTAAAGACTCAGTGGGACAAATCTAGATTCTCCTTCTCCATCGGACATATATAAGCTCTCTAGACTCAATGGGACAAATCTAGATTCTCCAGACAGACAGACGGAGACATTTTCACGTTCACCCTACCTTGCCCTGACTGTGACTTAAAAAAAAAAAACAGCAGTGTTTTCCAAAAATGTATTTATGTGTTTAACCTGGATCACTACTCGCTATGGAACTCCTTATGGGAGTGCAGAGTGAATTCATTTGTCTTTGGATGACTGCCACGGTTTTCAGAACTGCTCAGAAACGTAACTGTGCACCGACGTTCAGAACAATAACAAACGACAGACGGTTCATGGTCACCCGATCAAAAATAAGAGCGGACGCTCTGAGCAAACACAATGGACACTGTGGAGAATGAGGTCCTATGCCAAAAGAGCCAATGTTTAGAGAATCCTTGGAAGATGTGAACAAAAGAGGGGGGGGGGGGGGGTTGTGGGGGGGGGGTGGAGGGGATGATGCCTTCCTGTAAATGAGTGCCCACACCCTTTCATCCTTTTTTCATCCACTTTTTTTTCAAGGCTGTTATTGCTTAAAATGGTGCCACTAAAGGAGGGATGTTTAATCGCCCCTGGGCGCACCAAACACAGACTGACCGTTTGAAGTTTTTACACAGTCCACTTAACATTTGGAAGTGAGAGATGTTGAGACAGGGTGCATAGGGGGGGAAAAAAACTTTATGTTGAAAGTTCAAAGTAAATAAATGATTTAAAAAAAAAAACAAAACAAAACAAACCTAAAAATTGACATAAAACTCTGGTCGCTAGATTGCAGAAGTAAACTCCTCCGCTATCTTTCATCTTTTCTAGTAAGTATTGAAAGAAACTCTTCCAAGCAGTCATTAACACCCAAGGTGTGTCAACACATCACTGGCTTCTCTTTAGGGCTTTTGGTATAATGACACAAACATCCCCAGAGACCTGCACTGTACGTGCTTGTACTCTCAGGTTTGGGCTTGTGTGTAGACAGAGGAGAAAGAAAAGAGAAAGTAGTCTTAAACAGGGTAGAGACACGACGGTGAAAACACAGTTGAATGAAGGAGTGAAGGTAAAGTGTGTCTGGCCTGAGCCTTCCTCTTGCTTCTTCTTGCCCCAACTACAAACAGGTGTGCCAGGTGTCTGACGGAAAACTAGCACCCTCTACTGGAAGACGCGTGGAGTTGAAAAGCGGCGTCTAATGGACGGAATGAGACTCTAACAAAACAAACAACTCAAGAGTAGGATTACTGGACGCATCAGATAATGGCCTGTGTTGAGACTGGTCAGTGGGACAGTTTGAAAAGAGAAGGAAAGAGATTTATCTGTGGTTAGCGTTGCTATGGTTTTGAGTTTTGTTTGGTTCCCTTCCTTTTGAACTTCACTGCAAGATGTTCTCTATTTCATTTCCAATATGGTGAACAATAAATACCTTGTCTCACCTGCTTCGCTCTGGGACACATTCTTTTACTGAAAAGAAAAAAAATCTGGGTCAAAGTGCATATTAACAGTGAAGGGCGGAGGCCCGTGGCTCTGCTGGCAAAGAGAGAGAGAGAGAGAGAGAGAGGGAGGGAGAGAGAGAGAGAGAAAGAGAGAGAGAGAGAATGAGAGAGAGAGAGAATGAGAGAGAGAGAGAGAGAGAGGGAGGGAGAGAGAGAGAGAGAAAGAGAGAGAGAGAGAATGAGAGAGAGAGAATGACAGAGAGAGAATGAGAGAGAGGGAGAGAGAATGAGAGAGAGACAGAGAGAGGGAGAGAGAGATTGCACAACACCGCGGCACAACTCATGGTAAACGAGAGAGGGATGGAGAGAAGCCATGGGTCAGCATCGTGCTCTCTGTTTGTTTTGAATGGTTTCCAAGTCAGAATCATAACGGACCCTGTCGAAACCAGGAAACCCATACGTGCCCAGTAACCAATGAAAACCCATACATGTACAGTAACCAATGAAAACCCATACGTGCCCAGTAACCAATGAAAACCCATACATGTACAGTAACCAATGAAAACCCATACATGTACAGTAACCAATGAAGACCCATACATGTACAGTAACCAATGGCCCCCTGCCCTTGCTAGCTTTGCAGTTCTACCTACGACATTTAGGTGACATCAAACATTGGACTCCGTGACGAAACTGGCGAGAAATATCTAAAGGCATGACCTGAGATATGATCTGCTGGGAATATTTGGTGATGAGATTCCATTTTGGGAAAGCACACAGGGATCAAACACTATGTAGTTGTTTTGAATGTGTGTGTGTGTGTGTGTGTGTGTGGATAATTTCAGAAGAAAGCAGTTTAAAGTTCACTTTTTTTTATGTCGTGAAGCGTCTGATGGAGACAAGGTGGCTGTTTCCTCACACACATGACCTGAGCTGGTCACTGAGTTTTTGGAGTTCTCAGCGGTAGACGTCATCTACACAGGAAGTCAAATGCATTTTGACAGCAGCTGCACAGGAAGTAGACTGGCGCAAAGAGACTTCCCATTCCCAGGCTCTCTGTGACAGTGTAGCAACAGATGGGTTTCGTTTCTAAGCAACAACAAATGTGATAGAGAAGCACTGCGGTCAATGTCTGGTCATCGTGAATGATGGTCTCTCTCTCTCTCTCTCTGCCTTCCTTTTGTTAGCCAATCCTCTCCCCTTATTTTGGTCTAGACTCACTTTCGCTGTGTGTGATTAGGTTTTTGTCTGGGGTGCAAAAAAAAAAAACAAACACTACGCCACAAACTCCAGTAGCTTCTTCAGGGTTTCTCTTTTTATCCTGCGCCTCCACTGTGGCTGTTGTATTAAAACATTTCACACGCCGCGTTCTCCGAATCCGAATTTCCCTTGTTTTAACTGACCAACGCAATAAATCATAACGCGTGTTTCTGACAATAACACAGCCATGGTCGCCGAGGCCTTTCGTAGACTCATTATTTCAGCACGTGCTTCGAGAAGCAAGAGAACCCTGATCCTCGCCGAGAGTCAAATCGCCATCATTCAGTCGTTCGTCGTAGAACATTCAGAACTGTTCTGCGTGAGAACAATCACAGAAAAGATTAAATCATTTGACGAGAGTCCAAAGATTTCACCAAATGGTGGTACACACTACAGCTCTACGGTCAACCACGGGATGTGTAGTGACCTTGATGTGAGGTGATAATTTATTTCTGGCTTGAACCGCGAGTGTTGCATAATAGCATAGTACATACAATGTGTTGTGTTACTAGTCTGCTACGACAGTGCGATGTTGTTGTTGTTGTTGTTTATTTTATTTATTGTTGTTGTCCTCCGCTATTATGCAACACTTGCACTTCAGGACAAAAACGAATTATCACCTCACATCAAGGTTACTACATGTCCTGTGGTTGACAAACAAAGACGCACCCCGCATATCATAAGGGCTCACTAGTACATACTACTCAGGCAGTATGACGTGCAGTGTGTGTGTTTGTCTGTGTGTGTTTGAATCTGGGTATGAGCTTTTCACATATCATGTCTGCATTGGGTTTTGTAAGTATTTGTATCTGTAAAGTTCATCTAAGTCTAAAATGAAAGCATGGCTCTCTTGATTATTTCACCATTTCCCTTTATAAACATTGATATATCTTAGACTCCGGGCTGCTATGCTGAGTTTCATTGACTTTGACTGTAGTATTATGTCTGCTGCTAAGCACAGATGTGAACAAAACAAACAAACAAACAAAAAAAATGGCTTTGCTCATGAAGCAATTCTCTGTTTTTCTTTCAAACCTAAATGAGCTGCTTTTTTTTTTTGGAATGGATTTAGAAGCTTTAAAAAGGATCAAGTTGTCTTGAACTAACAACAGATACAGACCAAAGAGTCTGACAGTTGGCAAGCGTTTCCTGTAATTAAACAGCAGGTCATCCAACCCTGAAATTTATACACTTTCAATTCCAGTTTGGACCGCGGAATCCCAGAACTGTCCCACATTCCTGCTGGAACCAAACTGTGCTGCTAAGATCTCCCACGTGGTCAGGTGCCTTTCTCTTACGGACGTGACAAAGCGGTGACCGGCTTAAAACAGAGGAAGACGTTCAGAAGATGAAGACATTTTAAACACAGACATGCTTATTTGAGTGTTGAGGAGAGCTAAATGTATTCAAAGCATCTTAATATGTTAAAGGCAGTCAAACAAATGATACAAACGTGTCTTGGAATAGGTGTATCTGTACTGAGGCATACAAGAAGATGGATCTATGAGAACACAGCTCTGGACCATGGCTTCTGGAGCTCTAACATGTTTTAAGAGAATTTAATGCACAGCCTTATTGTGATCTCAGTTTATGAGATAATTGGATCTGACGGATGCACTTATTGCGAGTCGCTTTGGCTAAAAGCGTCTGCTAAATTCCAAATTGTAAATTGTAAGTTTCCACTATCATAGTTTATAATATTTTTTTCTGTAACAGTATATGGTTCCTGTTTTGTGTTTCCTTTGTGAACTAGAAGGTTAATCCCATCTATTCTTTTCATTTGTGATGAGGTAATAATGGTATCCCCAGTAACAGCGTCTGTTCCTGATACTGTGTGGGGTGGGGGGGGGGATTGTTTTGCTCACTGGATCATATGGAAAATGACGAAATAAGAACTCCTTAGGCCGGAACATTTTAGCCACATGCTCACGTGTGATGTGTGCTCTCAACACGTGTTCATTCAGGTGGCCAAGTCGCGGGCTACATTCAGAAAAGATCTCAGGTTCTTTAAAGAAGAAGACAAAGGAAATCGGGATGTGTGTTTCCATTTCGGCTCTTTGTTGCTCACTCCTTTATCCTGCCTAATCTAAAGGGAGCTCCAGTGACCTCACGGAGAGAGAGGTAAACCCCTCCACTTCTCCTCGTGCTGTGATGCAGGTCGTACTGTGTCTATTCCACTCATCTTCACCTGTCCCCCACTGGGTTTCCAAGGAAACGCCTCAGTATTCTCTGACTGTACTGTCTGTTGTTTCAGACGGATTCCGCCAAAATCCTCCCCCCCCCCTTTTTTTATTCTGTCTCAAGTGTGTCCTTCAGATTCTTATGGTCCTAGACGTCTGACTCATTCGGACTGCACTCACAAAAGGCTTTAGTGATTAAACCTCTTAACTTTTCTTTTCTTTTGTGTGATTGCCATTTGTAGAGCAAAACCAAATGAAAGAGAATTGAATAAACGTCAAAAGGAAGTTTTTCAAAGCATAAAATCAAAATATGCTGTATTTCTTCAGCGTGACTGGTCTCCTGTTTGACATTATAAATGAAGATTTAGGAAAAAATCAAAGCTGGGAGAGAGAGCAATGGTTCAGCGTGTTCGTGGGTTGGGTTTATCCTGCCATGAGATGATCCCATTCATCAATTACAAATAATTCAACAATTACAAATAAAAATAAACATGCGGCATGTCAACATGCACCTGCATTTGACCAGTTTCTCTCCCTTTAAGTTCATTTTATTAAACACAGAATGCAGACTGACAGCTGAACTGGGGCTGGATGGTAAAGGATCAGGTCCCTGTGGGAAAAGACGCCTGGTAGTGAAGCATGTGGAATCACCAGCAGACTGCTGTAAGTTTATATCCACAGCACGGGCTGTTTGCAGGTGTGCTCCTTACAGCAGCCAAAGACAAAGTATTAAATTTGTCTTCAAGGAAGATGAGCATTTGGCTGTGCTCAAAGAGCAACATATTCCGTGCAGCCGTAGAACTATTATCACCAGTAATAAACCAGTAATATGCCACATTAATGAAGACCGCTCATTCTGAACGGAACAGATTTTTCAGACCGGTTACTCCGTTAAAAGACAGAAAAATGTTTTTTTGTTTTGTTTTGTCTCTTTACATCAAAGTGTCATGTCCACTTCATGTACTGTTTTCTTTAAATGAGTGGAGAAACACTAAGAAGATTATCTAAGCCTGAAAAAACCCGAATGTTCAGCCCATTCAAAATGATTTACTATATTAGCCCTGATTTTCCTGTTGTAGTCTGTTTTATTATTGCTGAGATATTACCAAGTGTCACTTGTGGGGGTGGGGGTGGGGGTGAGGGTGAGGGTAATGGCATTCTCAGTTAGCAGCACTGAAAGCATTCACACGCAAAAAACTGCAAGTCACACACATTTTTTTCCCTTTTTTTCTATTTCCTATTTTACCAGCTAACACCAGCTCTCTGCTTGGTGCATCGGTGAACCTCACTTCAAATCTTAAAGATAGACTAGAAAATATTCTAAACTAATTTTTTTTTAATCTTATAAAAACAGACAAATGTATTACTATGTAAGAGGTAGTATTAGTAGCACCACATGTTAAGTACAAAGTGCAGTGTTAGTTATTATGATCTGTCTCTGCTATGAGTTATGCTCCTGGATGGATTAAACCAAAAATTTGAGTTCTGGGCATAACTCCCCTCACCACAACCCCTCTTTTCTTACGGAAAACTGAAGGATTAATGATTCCAACCAATCCAGCAGCTGTCCTCCTCCCACCCAAGAGAGAGAGGTGAGAGATTCCAGAACCTTCCTATGGGAAGGGTTTGGAAATAAAACAGAATCATGTTGGTACAGGATGATAAATTCCAAACTCAGCAAAAGAAAAAACAACCAAAAAAAAACCATAAAAGAAAAGAAAAGAAAACAAAACAAGAAAAAAAAACCTGATGAAATATTTGGGAGTATACTGTTCTGGCTTTGAGCCAGACGTTTGCTGGCATTCATATCTCTGCCCTGAGATGCTCTCTCTCATTGCGGTCTTGAGATGTTGCATTAGAAATGGCAGTGACCAGCTTTACAGTCTCACACTGTTAGAGAGGGTGACCCCCACTGCTCCCCTTTGTCTGCAGTAAGTCCATGAGTTACCTGAGGGCTTCTGGTTCAGACTGACTACATTTTGAAAAATCGACACCTGAAAAAAGATGACCTCGGCCGTTGTTTCATTCGCTCTCTTCCAGTTCGAATTCATGTTCGATGTATTATGACTGAAAGATGTACTCTGAAATACTCTGAAAGAAGAAGTGTGGGGAAACCTTTTACAAACCTGAAACAGTACATGACAGTGCATGACTTAGTCAATTCAGGTGCAATCTTTGCACATTAGCAGTTGTACATTCCAACTGCTATTTGATGACATTGTTTGGAAATGCTTGTGCAATTGTTCTGTCAAACGTCAGTTAAGCTAAGTACAGTAAACACACAATCCTGAAATGAATAAAATCCTGGACTGTTTATTAATGTTGTTTGGGGAAGTTACGACCAGCTGTTTTCACACGGGAAATGATGAAGATTCAGAGTAGAAGAGATCATGTTTATCTCACAATTATTTAAGACCTACACTCTAAAAATGACAGTTTCCTCTCAGTGACGTCTAGCCAGGCGCAAATCATTTTCAGTCTCTGTTGACTCCTCCTCACGTATTAGTGAAAGAGTTTAGCAGCCAAAACTCAGTGCTGCTGATTACAAAAGACCAGCTGATAAAAAAAAAGGCTCTCTACATTAACTAGATATGAGTCTGCGTGTGAGGGCATGACCTTGAAATTTGCCCTCAGCGAGGTGGAGTAATGTGAAAGGGTGATTTTTCTTTTTACTTCATCTTTTTGATGTTCCCCAATAACTGTCACATATTTGTAAAAGTTCAGTTCATTCGTTTAGATGCTGAGTTTGGAACACAGAGCTGTTAACACAGATTTTCAGTAGGGCTACCCTACCTCCACTGTTCTTGTTTAGTTCACACCAGTTTGGAGGAACTGGCGGGAGAGCAATTAAGACATATCACTACCTCAGTGGGGATTTCACACAGTTTCCTGAGAATGAATGGCCTGCACTCTCTCTCTCTCTCTCTCTCTCTCTCTCTCTCTCCCTCTCTCTCATACACTCTTTTTCTCTCTTTTTCATAGTGGCCTGCACTATGAATAAACTCTTTTGAGTCCCAAGGCCCCTTGCTCCTGCTGGGATAATTCTTTTTTAGTTTTAAAAGAACAAGAAGGATGTGAACAGAAAAGAATATGAATAGGTCTTTGCTATAGACCACAGCATCTTGCAGAGGAAACATTTTGTCACACAAGCCTGTGGACGCTTCACTGTATTTCAGGAGTGCTTCTTAATGAATGTAGTTATTTTCACACTGAATCAGAAGGCTAACATTTAATTAAAAAGTCAGTCACGTTTGCTCGCAACTGAGAAATATTATCCAGTGAACAACCGTTTGAATCGCCACTAAACTGCAGCCAGATTATTCAACGGATGGGAAAACCCTGGAGCGACTGCACCTCGTAGTCTTTCCCTTTGATTCTATGACGAAACACGAGATCCAACACAAGAGTGTCCCCCGCGCCTCCTTTCCCCGTTTCACGTCATCGAGCAGAAAGCCGCTCGTGTTGGTTTGAACGAAGTGAGTTCCGACTGTCTGAAAGAGGGGAGCTCCGTGCCTGTCACTTATTGTCTGTCAGTGGATGCGGAGCCAGTACACAAGAACTGAGGCAAGAGTACAAACCAACCGAAATGCACTGAGGAAATCTGTCATACCCTTTTCTTGTGAAGTTCTGCTACGGACGTGCGTTGTTGAAGAGACGTTTGCGTATCCGGGGGAGAGATTTTGGGCGCTTCAAAAAGATTTTGGAGGAAAAGTTTGGAGAAGGTAATCCACTTCCAAACGTCCCGGGGACATAGAGCAGAAAGTATGGGATTTTAAGACAACCAGCATTCATATATTACCAATTACGGACACCGATTTTAAACAAAAATGTTTTAGGAGCTGTCACCGGGACAACAGTTTGGCCAATTCGCTGCTCAGTCGACACCCCTGCTGAAATCATGACTGAGCAAATAACCGCGGAGAACTGCTATGAAATCCTGACCGCAGCCAAAAAACAAGGGCTCGATGACCTGAAAGAGAAGGCTTACAGGTTCATGAGCGACAACTTCTTGCAAATATTACGGGACCCGGCAGTCTATGGGCGTCTTACAGGGGGAGAGAGAGAGATGATTCTCTCAATTCGGATGGGCGGAACGCAAGCCCTAATGGTGGCCGAAATCAGCGAAGTCTATGACCGCATCGGGAGCAGACCTCCCAGCCGCGAGAGCAGTCGTCCACAGAGCCCGTTATCTGTTGTGTCTTTGGAAGAAAATTACATGATACAGTATTATAACGAGGCGGCTAAAAATTGGAAAGGCTTGACGAGAATGCCAGATGATGTCAACACGAAAGGCTGTGGGATATGTACCATGTACAATTACCTTTTCGTGGCAGGTGGGATAAAGGGACACGGCGAGAAAAGCAAGCTCTCAGATAAAGTGTTTTGCTACAACCCGGCCACCGACACTTGGAGTGAAATTAGACCACTGAACCAGGCTCGATCGCAGCTCAAACTAGTGTCGATGGACGGTTACCTCTACGCCATCGGCGGGGAGTGTTTGTTCACCGTGGAGAGGTACGACCCTAGAATGGATCGATGGAGTTACGTAGCCCCTCTACCCAAAGGAGCATTCGCCGTGGCGCACGAGGCAACAACCTGTAACGGGGAGCTGTATGTCTCTGGCGGATCTTTGTTTTATCGCCTTCTGAAATACGATTCCAAACGGGACGACTGGATAGAGTGCCCTTACAACAACAGCAGGAAAAAATCTGCAGATATGGTAGCGCACAGAAACTTTATCTACAGATTTGACGTTAACCGCGACCGCGGTGTTAGTGTGTTCAGATATCACACCGTGGCGAAGATATGGCGAGAAACCGCGACCTTGCCACGGAGCAACCCTATCCCATTTAGATGTGCTGTCGTTAACAACTGCATTTACTGCGTCAACAAATCGGAGACGTTGCAGTTCATTGTGGAAGACGAGGAGAATGCGCACTTTGGAGCGGAGACCCTCAAAGCTCCACCTGAGGCGAAAGGTGCACTGTTCCCTTTTGTGCTGTGCCTCCTTCATAAAGCTTAACAAACCCAACAGTTGGAATAAATGTCGCGTGATACATTTGTTTTCATGGTTTTGCCTTTTCTGAAAATGTTAATATCACCTTGAGTGATCTCTGTTTGCAGACTGAAAGCTGTCCCTAATGCTTCCGGCGTGGGCTGTCCAAAGATCGTTCGCGGCTTGAGTTCCCATTCAAGGCGAACGATGTAGCACATTTTCCGTTCATCTGCCCCATCCGTTGACGCTTGGTGATTATTATAGTGTAATTTCGGTGAAAGTCAAAGCATTCCAGGCTTAGGTTGCCGTGTCAAAAAGTGAATAAATATAGCTAAACAAAAATGCTGGAACTCTTAGCAGAATATGGGTATAATAATTCTGCATTTAACGAAACTTTTTACTCCTTTTTGTGGGGATGGGGTGGTAAAAGCAAACTGTGATTTTTGTGAAACTGGATGATTATGGAGAATTACTCCTGTTCTGTGTCTTTAAAACCACAACAGAGGCATGCTCCCTCTCTCTCTCTCTCTCTCTCTCTCTCTCTCTCACTCTTTCTCTCTCCCTCTCTCTCTCTTTGAGAGGGGTGTGACACGTTCTTACAGACAGCCAGGTTTTCCATTAGCCAGGGCAAAGATCCATCCCACACTTTTCTGCCATCAGACCGTACAGTCCAGTCACACAGGCCCAGACTGCAGCACTACACTGAGGTTAATGTGGTCTGGCTGTCTTATGTGCTGACTTCAGCTTTTCAGGCTGGGAACTGTGAGTGAGATCCATGTGCATTGCCCTGCAGGCCTCTCTCATGCGTTGATCCTGTATTTTCCCTTTATGAATTACACCTTGCCCTGTGGCCCATAGAGTTTGGGCAAACCCCTTTGTTTACGATTTAATACATCACAGAACAAAGGTGAGAGACAGAGAGAGTGAGAGAGTGACACACACGTATTGTGAAATCTTCTGTTTGTATGACCGTGTTGCCGTGTAACTTGAGGTTGCCGTAGGCTTTCAGCTGGCACCTGGTCTGGCTCCCACAGGGAGAGAAACATACACACACACACACACACATACAAGCACACAGACACACACACATGCACACGCACACGCCCACGCATGCGCGCACACACACACACACAACATACAACAAAGATTCACTTTCTCTTTCTGTTCCCCTTCTCCCCAGCGTCTCTCTCCACATCTCTCTACATGACTATTAACTAATACTGGTTTCCTTTGTGAGTCCACACATTTGTGTATCCAAACCAAAAGCCATGTACAAGCAGAGACACTGGAGTTACCATCCGTACGGCTTTAGCTGTAGCCCTCAGAAAATGAGAAAATGACCTCACCGCAGATTGGATGTCCAGTGCTCTCCAGTGACTGTGAAAGCCAACTTTTGGTTATCTAGCTGTTTGGCAGACAACGCCCACTGCACAAAGCCAAGCAGGCCAGGGCTTTGCACCTACATTGTTCATCCTTATCTGTGTCCCTTTGTAACAGTAAAAAAAATGTCCCTTTAAATAACAGTCTCCACTGTTGCACACTCAGCTCTCTGTGTTGATATACAAGACGAAAAAACTTGAATGTGCCACGTGATCAGAAACGATATTGAAAGCTGTTTGTTTTAATAGTAGCGTATTCTGAATAAGGGGTTGCACTGTGCTGGGTTCATTTGCGGTGGAGGGACTTGGACAGGTTTGGGTGCAGATTGCTTGTGTGGAGATTTATGGAAATGTCAGAGTGGCATGTGAGCCACTGAGTTTGAAAAATTAATTCACTAATGCAGACGTTTGAAAGTTTTGATTAATGTCACCTGTGTATTTTCACCATAATGGAATTAGAGCAATAAAACATGAGTCTGGAAATGCTAATGTTTATTTGAAATGTTTTGTTTTGTTTTTCTTGCTTGGACTACTGTTTTACCTGCTAGCTCGCATTATGTCATAAACCTTTTCGGGGTTTAATGAATACTTCTGATTGGTTGAAATGCCGTAAAACGTTTAAAATGAGGATGGAATTTTTCCCTCGATTGACCTGTGAGATTTCAGCATTCAAAAGATGCATGCTTTAACACAGACACACATACATTCTAACCTCACTCAAAATGAAATTTTTCACTGATACGCATTACAGGCCCGATCATAAAGTTATACCCCACGGTTAATCTTCATGTGACAAACGTGCCTTAACCCTGAATGATATGAACACGGTTCAGACTGGTCGTTATAGATGTTCAGTGTGGTTCGGGAAGATTTCAGCATTGCTGTGAACTGAGACAGGGTTTGTTCTGCTGAAACACTGAGGTCATTCTTTAAGGGAATGCTCACCATACCACCAGATACAAGTCGAGAGCCTGACAGAAGCTCTCAGCTTGCCACGCCTGAAAAGCACCAATTCTACTCAGTAACTCAAGGGAAATGCATAGAGGAAGTGTGTGTGTGTGTGTGTGTGTGTGTGTGTGTGTGTGTGTGTGTGTGTGTGTGTGGTGTGGTCAATCCACTCAACAGCTCTTTGAGTCTGACAATTGATGATGTTGTTTGTTTCGGATTGGCTCATGCTGAAAATGTAAGATTCAAATACTCCAATGTTTCTGGTCTTTCTCTTTCCCCCAAGATCTGTTGAAGCACCAAATATTGCATTGCAGGTATTATCCCCTTAAATGACCTTTAATGTACACTTTTTTCCATACACATTAAAGTTGCAGAGAGATACATTTTCCCCACTTTGTAATCATGAGAAAATATTTGCCTCCAAAAATCCATACGTGTCATAAATGCTTTGTGTGAGAGAGCAGACTGTGTTTTAGGCTTTTCTTTCAACTTCTCCACTTTCCCTGGTGTGATGCTTCGAACTGACACCAGGCTCTCTTTTTCATCTGCAAATCTGCAGTTATTTTGTAAGACGCCTTCCATAATGTTCAGGTTTTTACTCTGTCTGTTTTCTCTGGTTTGTGTTCTTCAGAACCTCCTGCCATTCTAGTTCTCTTCTGTGGCATGTAATGAACAAAGATACAAAAAAAACTGCTCATGGGAGACACCTCACCATATGAACATTATTATTACTGTTTTGTATTCTCATTCTCATGAAGGTATTTAGGAGGCATACTCCATCAGTCACGGATAAGCCAAGGTTTATGAATACCTATTTAACGTAAGAGCTATCGCTCTGATTCTGTTTTTGTGTCCAGGGTGGTGTCCTAGAACACAAAGCCCCCCCTGGAATAGTCTCACAAATCTGTTCCAACAATACGGGAGACATTCATTTAGAAATGAGTAAGGATAGAACCCTTGGGTCTTGAACTGGCACCAGTTCATTTGATGTCATATTCCTCTATAAACTGGATCAATCTGGATTTGTGTATGTGTAGAAATCTGCTTTGACTTAATTTCAGCAACACACATTTTGTTGATATGTAGTAAGTTTTTTTAGTTGATATGTGACAAGATTTCCCACCTATTCATTAATTGTATTATATGATTCTATGCACATTCACAGCCTAAGACAAATGTACAAATGTCTTCCTTGGCCTTCACCTCAGACAGACGGATATCTTTCATGTGCTTTGTTTAACAGACATCCCAAATGATCGCTTTCCTACATAGACAATTAGCTTGCCTGGCCTGTTCCATAGAGACAGACAAACACACAGACAGACAGAAAGCTCTACCTGCTTTTTCCTTAAACAGAAAGACAGCTCTACTCTCCTTTTCCTTAGAGAGACAGACAGCTCTACTGGCCTTCACTTCAAACACACAGACAGACAGACAGTGCTATTAGCCTTTTCCTCAGACAGGCAGCTCGACTGGCTTTTTTCTTAGGCAAACAGACAGACAGCTCTACTGGCGTTTTCTTAAGACAGACAGACAGGAAGGCACATAGACAGAAAGCTCTACTGGCTTTTTCTTCAGACAGACAGACAGACAGACAGACAGGAAGGCAGATAGACCGAAAGCTCTACTGGCCTTTTCTTTAAACAGACAGATAGCCAGTCTTTCATCACAGACAGCTCTGCTTACATGTCTGTTAGTCAGTAATTCCATAGTGATTTATTCTATACTGTGGGCTCTGTGGGCAAACCTGGGTAGTGGCACCACCTACTGGACTGAAAAAGTAGATTTAGATCACTTGTCAAATAGAAAAAATCCTCCGAATTTATGAAACTAAGCATCAAAATGACACTTTTATATTTATATATAAAAATATAAAAGCGTTTCTTTCATAAAATAACACAGTTTATATTTAGACTAATATTTTTACTATAAACCTGTGATCTGTCTCTCAGCTGATAAATTTGATAAAATCTAAATAAATGACTTAAAAAAAACATATGTAACTTGGAAAAACAGAGAACCAATCAACCTCATGAACTGACCCCATGAATAATTAAAATAAATGACGCTGGAATGTGTGTTTTAACTTTTAATTAATCTTTTATGGCTTTTAATATCTAGCTTAATATTTTTTTTCTTCAGGCAAGTCAGCTACACTCACAAGGTTACGTAAGACATGGGAATCTCCGAGGTTTTGAAAGTTCTTTGCTCAAAGATACACAGCTGGAACTGGAACCATCTCCTTCCCCTCTGGTGCCGCACCTGGCTCACATAGTGAAAGATGTGGCGCTGTCTTTGGTCGATCCATCTACAGAGTGGCAGGTAAAGTAGCCTGTGTCCTCTTGGATGTACCTCTCCCCTTTACAGAACGTGTTCGTCAAAATCTTACGGAAGTGATTGCGGAAACTGACCCCAACAAAGGCATAGAGGATGGGGTTTAGACAGCAATGCAGATAAGCTATAGTCTGGGTCACTACCAGTGCCACTGCTGTGCTAACTTCCTGATCACATTCCATCACCTGGAACATGACCACAGTGGAGTAGAGGAGAGTCATGTTGTAGGGTACATGACAGGCCAAGAACACTATCACCACACACAAGACCACACGGACGGCTTTGTGCTGCTGGAAATTCTTGGCGCGCTGTAGCAGAAACCCATGACCAAAAGGGGAAGACAGAAGCCTATGGCCACTTGCAAACTGGGAACCAAAAGCTTTAAAATACGTACTGTTGTGCTGTCGTCGAAATGGAAAGAGCACACTATGATGGATCCATGCTCCACATCTCCCGTGTACTCGTCATATGTGTGGTTTTCGAACATAAAGAATAATGGGCTCTCATTGGCGTCGTACGTCTTGTAGTAGATGAATGTGGGCAGGGACAACATGAAAGCCAGGAACCACACCACGATGCAGATCACATGGCCATAGACTCGTGTTTTGGAGCGCATCCGGATCGACCGGCTAGCTTGGACAATGGCCATGTAGCGGTCGGCACCGATACAGGCCAGCAGGAGGGTGCCACTGTACACGTTCATGCTGTAGAGGCCACTGAGGAGCTTGCAAGCCCCATCCCCCATGGCCCAGTTGTTGTGCTCATTGTAGATGATGAGTGGCAATGCTAGCACGAACATAATGTCAGCTACGGCCAAGTTGAGCAGGTAGACATCCGTCATGGATTTGGCCCTCTTGTAGAAGGTGTAGGTGATGATGACGAGGATGTTGCCGATGAAGCCAACGACACATATGATGGAGTGGACGTAAATGCTGAGGGCATGCTTCAGCCATGTGTCCGTCTCCATCACGCAGGGCTCCTCTATGTCTATGTCTCCATAACTGGGAGTAATCGAGTAGTCTAGGTCACCCATTATTTTCAATTCATCCATGGTTTTCTGAGGGAGGAAGCCGAGAATGATACAGATGTAAACAATTTGGTGATAAGGTGATAAAATATAACATTTGTTTTTTAAAGAAGCACCGGCCTGTACACTGGCCCTCTTCTTGATAAACACATTAGTTAACACATGAGAAGATTTATCTGTTCTCTTACAAACCTGTTCATGAAGATTTACAGGCCTGTTGACATCAGTCTACAGTAAGCCTAAGCGTTAAATCTGTGTGTTAAATCTGTTATTGTTGTTGTTGTTATTGTTTTCTAAAATGAATATTTTGTAAAATATTAGATATTGAATTTATGCTTACATATAGAGATATCATTTGGCATTGAAACTCTTTAGTGGTTTGTCCTTTCTGCACTGAAGTCATCCAATTCTACCCGTGTTCTTCCTTAAGTTTTCTAAATACCAGTTGTTTCTCAGATAACTCTTTCTTTTAAATAAATATATTAAGGTTTGTGTAAAAATTGATACTCCAGAACTCTCTCTCTCTCTCTCTCTCTTAATTTTCTCTTCATGTTTCAAAACTTGATTTTATCAAACATCACATTTTTCTTTATTCATTTTCAATCTTTACAATACCAAAATCAACCCCTCTTGATGTAGAAACATAAGCCCAACACAAAAACAGAAATAAAAAATAAAAGTAAATTGTAAAAAACAGTAGAAGTTGAGTCCGCAGTAATTTACTTTCAATTTCAATTTCATAAAAAGAGAAAAATACAAAGGAGACTTTCTTGACGATAGACGAATCTGCAGGGCAGTTTTAATGACATGCACCTCCACTTACAACTTTGGTCATATGGCTATCAATAAGCAAATTTCATCATTCTAAATGACAGTCCTTACAAAATTTGTGCAGCGGAATAAAACAGAATTTTAATATTTCTACTTAATTTTGGCCAGACAGAGTCGGTCATATTTAAACAACTCGCAAATCTATCTTTCGAAAGACCTAAGACCATTCTGAAAGCTCTTGTAAAGTGCAGTCATTTTTAAAATCTCAGGCAAACAAGTCTTACCGGTGTTACGAGAGAGAAGTCTGCTGGAATGCAATGAAAGTATACGAAAGATTGCAACCAAGACTCTGCTACTCTGTCCAAGCACAGATGGCACTGGAAAACAAAACCATATGAGAGGAAGTCCTGCATGTGAGACGCTAGCCTCTGATAAGTTTAGTTAAATCCATACGATGGGAGGTGTCCGTGTGTGAAGACATGGCTTTGAAATTTGCCCTCAGCGAGGTGAAGTAATGTTAAAGGCTAAGTTTTCATGTTACTCCATTTTTTGATTTTCCCCAATAACTTTCACATATTTGTTCAGTTTATTTATTTAGATGCTGAGTTTGGAACACAGATTTTCAGTAGGGCTACCCTACTTCCACTGTTCTTGTTTAGTTAGCACCAGTATGGAAGACCTGGTGAGAGAGCAATTAAGACATATCACTACCTCAGTGGGTATTTCACACAGTTTCCTGCTTTCTCTCTCTCTCTCTCTCTCTCTCTCTCTCTCTCTCTCTCTCTCCCTCACTTCTAACAGCATTATGCTGTCTTTTTAAACTGCATTTTCTCAAAACACAAGCCTTCAGTCTTATCTCAAACATGTTGCAGTTCCTAAATGTCCTCATGGTATTTTTTTCTTCAGGGAGGTTCAAGTCAGCTACACTCACAAACTTATGTAAGACATGGGAATCTCCGAGGTTGTGAAAGCTCTTCGCTCAAAGTCACATGACTGGAACTGGAACCTTCTCCTCTCCTGCTGGCGCCGCACCTGGCTCACTTAAGCCCCTTTTACACATGCACTGCAACCCTAAAATAATTGGGATTGTAACAGGAGGGGCTGTATGTGTGAACACAAATATCCGAATCAGTCGAATCGGATTCTAAACAGCGTTTATTCTACCAGCCTCCTAGTACAAACTCCATTTTCTCTTCGTTTGGGTCCATGTGTGAATAGAGTAGAGTGGGCATGTTGATGCCATTTCTAACTTGTGACTGCCACAAAACCAGAAGGATACAAACGTCTGAGGGTAAAGAAGAAGGGTCATTTACACGAAGATGCCAATGAAAATATCTAACTGGAGAGATGACGAGATTCGGGAACTTCTGTCGGTAAGGGCCGATGCTGAAATTGTCAGACAAAAGTCGGTAGCATCAGCCTCGTCTGCCTTTTTCGACGTGTTGCCAGGTGCCACCCCTGGCCTAAACCAAACGGAGTATTTCGAGTAGGTGACAAAGCATCTGACAGTGACAGTCTGTGTGCCACATGTGTGAAAGGGGAACTCTCAAAATGCGAACCTGATTCTGCAGACATAATCCAAAATGTATATGTGAAAATGGCTCACGTTGTAGCAGAAACCTGTTGGAGAAATGGAAGAAGGCCTCTGAAATGGAAGGAGGCCTCTGAAATGGAAGAAGGCCTCTGTAAGTTGAAGCCAACGGAAGAGGACCTTGATATACCAAAAAAGGAAGATGCAATATCAGCAAAATATAGAGGCAATATGAAAAAGGGTAATATCTAGGCTATAGTGACAGGGAAGCATAAGTAATGACTGGGGCGTAGTGGCGTCAGTGTCCGCCTTGCATAGACTAGCCATCACTTGATAATGAACACCTGCATTAAGGGGTAAAATATCTGAGGTAAGATCGGGGACATGGTAAAGCGTCCAAAGTACAGTAAGGACATGGCTGAATCATCATTTTTACTTAGCCAAAAAAGGAAATCGGAAACAATGATGTATGGAATAATGAAATTCTGGGAAAATTTGGGGAAATTTCTGGAAGCGAATGGGATGGACCATGCAAAAACGGATGATGTAAGGGGTGTTACCATACAACCGTGTTATGCGTTTATTGGTTACGTAGGTTTTGCATACAGGTAAAATTTTAGATATAAGTGCATGATTTTCTGTATTAAATTCAGTCACTCCCTGGGACCTGACTCAGTTTGTTGTATTTTGCTCACCACTGAATGCAATAAACTTACACTGCATCGGACTCCTGAAGACTTTGACTGCTTTTTGAAACTTAGAATCTATTTTTCAAAGAAGAAGAACTTAGTATAGGAAGTAGAGCACTGAGTGTGGAGAAGGGACTCGGTCACATCTGGCCCTGACTGGGGAGTCTCTCCCACAAACCCCTGACCAAAAGGGGAAGGCAGAAGCCTATGGCCACTTGCGAACTGGGAACCAAAAGCTTTAAAATACGCGCTGTTGTGTTGTCGAAATGGAAAGAGCACACTATGTTGGGTTCAAGTTCCCAACGCACCACCTATGCTCCATGGTGGTAGGGGCACAAAGAGTGGCACAAAGAGTGATGACAGATGCCACCTGTATGTGCCAGTATCACCTGTGAGGCTCTTCGGGAAAAAACTTGTGTTGATTCAAAGATTATCTAACATCTTCTCTTTCTTTCCCACCACACACACACACACACACACACACACCATTGACATCAGGCAGACCCTAACTGATCCCTGTTGACAATTCTGCTGAGAACTGAGAAATGTTAGCGCTTTTTTTGCCCTTTCTCTAGTAACATTTGACATCTGCCTTCTCTTAAGTTGTCAGTGGAAATCAGGACAAAGGTTCCCTGAACACTTGTAGTTGACAGAAAAATGGCAATGCCAGAGTGTTTGTTCTCCTCTCTCTCTCTCTCTCTCTCTTTCTCTCACACACACATTTTAATTTAATGGTGGAGGAATTATCTACAGAGAACAAGAGGGGAATTTTGTGAATGCTTTGTATACTAAAACAGAACAGGCTTGATTAACTGCATCATTTTTTATTTTATTTATTATTTATTTATTTACTTATTTTTTGGCTCACATCTACACAACAGTGTTGTTTGTGGTTTACAAACCACATTCAGTATTCATGTTAGTAAAACAACTATTCACAGGAAACTTGCTATTTATTGTCAGCATTAATGAATTCTTGTAAACAAGTCTTCTGTTTATCTTTATTGGTTGTTACTGCATGAGCATGATTTTGCTTGTCAGTTACCATTGTGTGGTAGCAGGTCATTCGTCTGATAGTGTGGTTAATATGGTTACATTCACACTAATTGCTTTCACAAACATGTGCTACCTTTTAACCCACATTCACATATACGCACATACACACCCATGTCAATCACACACTCAAACACACACACACACACACACACACACTGACACCCACATACTTGGCAGGAAGTGCTCGTGGGAAAAAAAAAAACAGGAAACATCAGATACCGTACCTCTCTGAGAAAAAAATGTTTTTTAAAAGCACTGAAAGTGTGATATTGATGTAGTCTAAATGTAAAAGTGTATTTTGAGTGTAAGAAAGAGAGGCAGATTCAGTGATGCAGCCTCAGCATTTCCTTCAACACCACTGTTGGGTGTCCATTTAATGAGGGATAAAGCTATTACCTAAAAGAAAGCTAAATAAGTAAAAAAAAAAAAAAAAAAAATAGTGCTAACAGTTTAAAACAGCACAGGCTAAGCCTGCACTACGCTCCTGCAGAGATCAACAACCATCATCAGCCACCCTAGCATTCACCCTCTTTGCAATCAAAGCTACCTCCTGCATCAGGGATGATATCTAGACCACCTCCTTAGACTCCCAGTTTCCCTGTAGCCACCCACAATCCATTTCCTAAACCCTCCATGAAGCCTAACTATGGCCATAGAATAGATGCAAGTCTAGAAGCTAGCTATCAGGGCTACAGTCATCCTGTGAACCTGCCCCCACACTCAGCAAATCGGAAAGGGCAGGCCATGTTGAATTTCCTTGACGGGATGATGAGTGAGCTGCATATCCTGAAAGGTCAAGCTATGTCTGCCTCTCTTAGTAGACCACCTCCTGCAACTACACGATTAGATGAGCAACCTCCCTAGCATTATTTATTACCACCTAGGCCCCATGAAGAGGCCTATTACCATGTTCCTGAATCAGCCAGATAACCGTATACCTGTGGCTACACTCAGCAGCCTGCCCATAGCTGGAGCCCACCAAGATCCTCAGAGCCCTTTGGATCAGCTGCAGCCCAGGCCTCACATACACCCATGTACAACCAGTACGAGCCACCTACACCTCCCTACTGAGCACCTACAGAGCGATGCCCACATTCCTATGAGAGAGAATCTGTGGAGGCCCCATCCCTACAATTCCTGATTTTGCCCAGAAAGATCCTAGTGAGTTCAGTCGCCTCAAGATTGCTCTAGAAAACCTCCTGCCTCCTGATGCCACAGAACTGTTATGGTACCAAATCCTTATGGACCACCTCAAGTTGGAGAAAGCCCATCTAGCGGCAGGTGCCTTTTTGAATTCCCGTACACCCTACTCAGATACTGTGGCTGCCTTAACAGGGAGGCTTGGCCAACCCCACAGGCTAACTCTCAAGAAAATCGCTACTGTCATGGACGCCCCACACATTCAACATGGTGACTCAGAGGGCTTTCAAGGGTTTGCATTTCAAGTCTGTGCCCTTTTTGGGATGCTACAGACCCTGGGGCATGATGGATCAGTGCGGCTGAGGTGTGGGTCACATGAGGAACAGCTGCTAAGCAAGTTGCCTTCTGGGACGAGGTCAGAGTTCCACAGGTACATGTGCTGCTAGCCTGGAATAGTGTATAACCTGATCGACTTCTCCCAGTGGTTGCAATATGAAGCATGGTGCTAGAATAGTGAGGGCCAAGTCAGTAACAAGGGACAGAGAGAGAGAGGAGCATTCAGAAGTCAAGTTGCAAGCGGGACACAAACCCATCTCGCTCAGCCACCATACTCCTTGGGGCTAAAGATACTCCAGATGATCCGTTGAGAGAAGTTAGATCAACAGGCCATCAGTCTTCTTGAGGACAAGACAATCAGAGTAGTGGTAAATGGTGTCCTACATTATGCTACTCAATTGCTGAGGAGAAAGGACTCACCCTTCTTCCAGGCCCCCATGAAGGCAGCAATGCCAAGGCTCAAGAGACATCTGAGGAAAGATCCAGAGAGTGCAGCTGCATATCAGGTCGAGATCAACAAGTTGGAGGTGGCTGGTATGGTGGCTAAATTACCTGTGCTAGAGATTCCCCCCACTGGAGAGAACTTGTACATCCCGCACCACATGGTGCAACACAATGGAAAGAATCTGCTGCCTGGCCCTGAGTTGAGCCATTTCAGAGAGCACAGCTTTGGAATCAGCTGTGATGTCAAAGGAATGTTTCAGATGAAGTACTTCAGGTCTACAAGTGGCACCTGCTCCCATTTGGGACTACTTTTGTAGCCCATGCTGCACCACCTTCGCTTTGCAGAAGCAGGTCTTTGCCCACAGTGCACCTCATGAAGATGTGCGGTTCTCCGTAGAAAGGTACTTTTATGGCGACAACTGTTTGCAGAGCATACCATCAGCCCAGAGAGCAAGACAGTTAGTTGACAAGCTTAGAGGTCTCCTAGATCCACCAATGGGCCAGCAATTTACAAACTGTCATCAGCCACCTGCCCCCCGAAGCAAGGTGGAACGTGACAAGGCACATGTACGAGAATCACTGCTGGGCCTGAGCTGCAATATGATTCAGACACCTTAGGCTTCAAGCACAGGCCTATTGTCTATGGAGCCCCTACCATGCAAAATATCTACTGGGTGTTGGCCAGTCAGTATGACCCACTTGGGTTCATACTTCCCTACACCACCCGAGCTAAGGTCCTTGTCCAGCACCTATGGGATAAGCAGAGAGACCGGGACAATCCCTTGCTCCCTGAAGACCTGCTTCTAGCATGGCAAGGCTTGAAAAATGAGCTCCAGTATTTACCTCAGGTCCGGCAGCCCAGATGCAACACCCCAGCTGACACAGTAAGGGACGTACACATTTTCTGTGATACCTCTGAAAGGACGTACGGATCTGTGGCCTACCTGAGGTCAGTAGATTCCAATGGAATGATTCATCTTGCCTTTCTCCTTGCACGATTCGACAACAGTTCTCTCATGGTTGCACTAAGATTCATGCCGCTTTAAGGTCTTTGTCGGAACCAGGGTGGCCCAAAATGCAAGACCTTACCAACCTCAAGGCCTGGCATTACACTGAATTTGCATGGAATCCCGCAGATGACCTCACGGGGGGTAAAACACTGCAGGTGTTAGTGAGTCCCAATAGGTGGAGCCAAGGACCAAAGTTTCTTCTGTCAACCCCAGAGGAGTGGCCATCAGTCCCTTCAATGAACAGTTCAGGGCAGGACACTACGGAGCTGAGGTGCACTGCCTTCTGTGGAGTAACCACCACCTCAGACCCACAAGCAGCAGCTGGATGGAAATTCAGCACCTGGGATGAACTGGTAGAGTCCTTAGCCCAGAAACTCCATGGGGCGGCTGCCCAGGCTGGTCTCCCTCCAGCAAGCACTTAACAAGATGCAGAGATACTTGCATTCAGAGGTCTGCGAGCTCTTAAAGTAAGGCAAACCAGTGGCCCCAAACAGCCATCTCTCGTGCCTTTCTCCAGAGTTTGACACCACAAACCAAGTCATAAGAGTTGGAGGACAGCAGAGTAGAGGTACTTGATCCAGCAGCTGTGCACCCTATAGTGTTAGATCCTAACCACCCTTCTACCAAGCTACTTATCCAGAACTATGACTCCAGATTACACCATCCTGGACCAGAGCAAGTATTTAGCGAATTGAGGCGTACAGTGTGGATATTCAGAGGGCATGAAGCAGTTAAGTGTCACCGGCGTGGATGGATTGACTGTTGCGGATGGAAATCAAAGCCTGGCATCCAGAAAATGGTAGATCTACCGTCTTCTCACCTCAGATTGTTTAAGCCTGCGTTCTGCTCCTCTGGCATGGATTGCTTCGGCCCATTCCTGATAACGATGGGTCGAAGAGATGAAAGGAGATGGGGTGTACTCTTTAAAAGCCTCACCACCAGAGCAGTCCATGTAAATGTGTTGACCTCTATCTGAGTCTTTCCTAATGATACTTCAGAGGTTTATTGCCCAGCATGACAAGCCAGCTGAGTTATATTCAGATAAGGAATCAAACTTCCAAGGTGGTGAGAAGGAGCTAAGAGAAGCCTTTGCGGACTTGAGTCCAGATTTACAGCAGCAAATGGCAAGTCAGCAGATTGCCTTCCACCTCAACCCACCTGCTGCACCACACTTCCGAGGTGCGTGGAAGCGAGAAATCCGATTTGTTAAGTCTGCCATTTACACCAACATCGGTTTCCAAACAGTGAGTGAAGAGGTACTCAGGACTGTCCTTGTGGAAATTGAGTGCATACTCACTTCAAAGCCGTTGGGCTATGTTTCAGCTAATGTGGCCGATTTAGATCCAGTGACCCCCAACCACCTCCTGATGGGGCGGCCTGACAGTTCGTTACCTCAGGTGGTATATCCTCAATCTGAACCTCTTGGGCAATGAAGATGGAGGCACTCTCAGGTACTAGCTAATAGATTCTGGACAACCTTGTAAAGCACTACTTACCCGGCCTTCAAACCAGAGGCAAGTGGAAGAGCCATTCTGTAGACATTAAATTTGGAACAGTCATCATGCTGGTAGATCCACAGCTACCCTAGTCACTCTGGCAAGTTGGGAAGGTGGTGAAGGTCTTTCCAGGTCCTGACAGTCATGTAAGGTCAGCAGAGGTGCAGACAAAAGACAGAACATACACCAGACACATTGTATGCCTGATCATCCTTCCAGAGATCCCTAATGGTGATGACAATGACAACGGAGGGAACCCTCAGGCATAGTTAGATTGGCCTTTCCATAGAGCGAATTTGGGGGCAACTGTGTTGGAAGGGCCAACATCGCTAGTGGATGTGTCCCCCTGCCCACATGCGCTTAGAACCTTGTGCATGTGCCCTCATCAGTCACTACACGCATAATGAACAGAATACCCTCGCTGTTGACTGAGAAACGAGAGTGGAAATATTTCTGAAAGGAGTTACATTTGCCTTTGTACACAAAGTTATGTGTGTCTTTGACAAACTGTAAGTAATGGTTGCTTTGTTATTTGTAAATATGGTGTTTGTAGCACCTGTCGATAAGTTTTTACATTGTTTGATGCAACAGTACCTCCTATATTCGAATCCTGAACCACACCTACAGTCCACCTAACTCAAGCAAGATTTAACAGGCCTACCGGATCTCTCTACCACCAGTATCTAGCAACCCATTACATAACATTCAGCTAATCACTGATATAATAAACAACAGTCAACTAACTATCAACCCATTACACAGCATTCAACGAATCACTGATATAATAAACAACAGTCATCTATCAGTCAATTAGACAACATTCAACAAATCATACTATACTAAACAACAATAATCAAATAATAATAAATGCAGTACACAACATTCAGCTAATCACCAGTATACAACACAGCAATCAACTGATGATCAGTATTATACATATCATGCAACTAATCACCAACATATTACACAATATTTAACAGTTAATTATCAATGTACTCCACAGCAATGAACTAATTCATACACTAATACACAAAGCAATCCATTTCACACCAGTATAAACACAACAATTAACAAAAACTATATTTACACAACCATAAACAAGACAACCACACACTGCAGAACCAGTCAGTCATTTATTAGCATTGTAAGATCTGAGTAAGATTACCGGGGCTTCCCCAGTCCAATATAAATGTGCTGAATCATTAGCATGACTGGATAAGGTTGCGTGAGGACAAGGCTGGGTCTGATCTGTTAGGGGTTGGTTTGGGACCCAGCCCCAGCTGTGTGATCCTTACAAGGCTAACGGACGTGTTAGTGAGTGCTGAAGACATGGAGGAATGTGTGTATGTGTGTGCATGTGTGTGTATGTGTGTGTGTGATAGAAATAGGGAGATAGTGAGAATGCCCACACACATCCATATACACATACTGTACATGGTTACATACAGAAAGAGAGAGGGATATATATATATATATGGAGAAAGAGAGAGACAAAGAGAGAGAGTCAGATGTGTCTGAAACCATGGCTGATGGTGCACTTACTCATAGTTCACCCTGAGTGAGGTGATGGGGAGGGTTAAAGATCACAGGAACATTTGTTGGGTTGCACTGAGGTTTGTACTGAGGCACAAAGAGATGGTGTGATTTCACAAGCTTCCAACCAAAAACAGAGCAAAGTAAGTGTGTGTGTGTGTGTGTGTGTGTGAGTGTGTGTATTTGAGAGAGAGAGAGAGAGAGTACTTTCACTAAATGGGGTTCTAAAGCCACTAAGTGATGAGATGACTGTGTGTGCATGCATGAGTATGTGTGAATTGCGCACATTGGTATATTTGCAAGAGTTGGCAGAAATTTGCTCTGGCATGTATTCTTCTGTATAGTTTTGGTTGACTCTTAACAATTTCATGCCCAGTTCAAAGAGAGATGTTAAGTATTCATTAAGACAGGGGTTCAGAACAAGAAGACTGAACTTTAGAAAAATGAATTTGAAGTCAAAAGGCTGAGTGAAGTACCGAAATGCTTTTTCACAGCAAGTAAAAGATGACCAGGCAGAGGACTGGGAGCTGCCTCAAAATATTCCATGAAAAGAATTTACAATACAAGCCAGGCTGAAAGTGTCATTCCAATTCATGATGCTTTATTTGCAGTATTTCTTCGGTTCATTTCTGGGTTACAAACAGAGCCCTCAGGTCTGTGCAGATTCATCTCCTAACCGCTGGGGTCACTGCTCCTCTTTTACAGACAGGAAATAGTGAACCATTCAATAGCCATCATATCTACCATTATTAATTTGTTTGTGTTCCTATTTTTTTTTTTATCTGTTTAGTGGATCCGGCCTTTTCAATATACATATGGACAGAGGGAGAGAGGATGCAGAGAGAGAGAGAGAGAGAGAGAGAGAAAGAGAGAGAGAGCTCACCTCCTTTGTGGCATTCAGTGCCACTTTTCACCCCCTGACTTTCAGCCAAGTTAATAGCGTCTTTCACTTTTCACATACGCACTCAGACACACACACCAAACAATATACCAGACGCACAAACATGCATGTATACACAAACGTGCACACACATATACATACACAGAAACAAACATATCTCAGATACCTGCAAACATGCACAAAAACGCGTTCGCATTTCTTTGAAACCAATCAACAGGGGGCTGGCAGTAAAAGGAAAAGCGTCTTACTGGAAACGACCTCGAAAACCACACACTACTCTACCTCTGCACTGACAAATATAATCCATCACTCAACAGTCAACACTCCAAACAATGCCTTCATTTGAAAAAAAAAAAAAAACAGCATGCAAAATCAAAATGCCGCAATTCGGGTATGAACAAGTGGCACAGAAAACAAAGATATAACGAAATAGTAGAGAAAGGCTACAAAATGGAAGTCTTCAATGTAAATGCATTCAAAGCGCCTCTGGCAATTTGTGTTACTATGACAAAGCGGGCGGCTTCAGTTATCATACTGTTCGGCTACTGGTTTAATCTAATACACATCTGCTGCTGAACTCAAGCATGCACTTTGTCTTTAAATGAGTTTGCTATTTGTTTTCTCAGAATCCCAAGGTTCTCAGTGATGACTAAGCGAGTAAAGCATAAACCACATACTGAGAGAAAAGAGTATTCTTTGTTTTTTGTTTTTTTAGCAAAGTAATCCTTAAATTGCTCAGATGAGGTTACACATGCCCAAAAAAGGCCAGCCTGCCTGTACCATTACATACAGAGATACAAAAGCATGTACACACAGCAATCTTTACCGAGCCTGACACTGGCTCAGAATTAAGGTAGATGGTGTGGATAGGAACTTTGACGCAACCCAGATCAATTCCTCACACTGAAACGGCAGCACGCTGTCAGGTGTAAAAGATTGCGATGCACCTGTATCTCTTAGAACAGTGACAGGTCGTCTGTCATTTTTATCACTGGTCAGCGACAATCCGCAATCCTGGTTTGTGGCAGTAAGAGCATTCCAGGGTTTCACCAGCACAAGGAGAAACGTCCAGGTGAGGCACTTTAGGACTCCCTTTAGACCAACCGAAGACCACGAAACCACCTGACTCAACCCTGGGAAACACCTCTTTTCCCTTTGGTGAGGGAAAAATTGTCTTGTGTGTTAAATGTTAAAACAAACTCGTCAGCCAGTACTGCTACATTAGCTAATGACATCATCTTCTGTTCATTTACATAAATTTCAATGCTGTCGGACAAGCATGTTTTAAAGTCTTCTAAGAGGATTAATGCCCTGGGCTGAACGAAATCAGTGACCCTACCAGCACCATTTATCAAAAAGAACCCCCTTTTCAACAAATGTTTGGTTGGCAGTTCTCAAGTAGGGATCTGAACTTTTGCCTGCATGCCTCAGGGACCAGTTCATACGCACACAAGACAGTACTCTTCACAGTGTCATAATTTAAGCTCTGCTCAATAGACAAAGACGCACACACCTCCTGTGCTTTCCCCATCAACCTGCATTGAAGCAACAAGGACCACACGTCCTTGGGCCAGGGAAGGGCAGCTGCAATGCGACATGGGACTCTACCTCCAGTTCACAAAATGGAGGCACCAAGCTAATGTGTCTAGTGACGTCAAAGTCAGGAGAGGGGGTAGCTGGTTCAGAGGGAGATGAAGGAATTGGAGAGGCATCCGCAGCCAACCCCAGGGGAGCAACAGAGGTAGCAGGGGAGCTGGTCACTGGTCTTGCCGTACAGGGCCAAGGAACAGGATGTGTTGGTTCAACACCCATTCGGGGTTGTAGCTCAAGCCTGTGTAACTTTATATCTCTGTCTGCCTCAATCCCCAAAGCCCAAACACGGAAAAACTGAGTCTGGTACTCCTATCTCTTGAGCTCCAGCTTGAGCTTTTTTAGTTCCAGCGCCAGCTGAGGATTCGCAGCCACCGTCAAAGGATCCGTGGCCAGCAGTGGCACAGCCTCCACCGGACCAACACCGGTAACGCTGGCCATGTCACCACCCGGCAAAATTCCCTACTTCACAAACTCTGCCTGCGCCACAGCCTTTAATCTCCTTAATAGCAAAATCAGGTACTGATATCAGGTACTGATCAGCCACTAGCAAGAGATCTGACTTGCGACAGCCCTCAGACGAATCACAAGGTCTTCCAAACAAAATTCCTTTACAAATTACACCCACACCACGAAATAAAAACTGCCAACACCAATTGCTTACCCGACCAATGCAGCAGCCAAATTGCCAGACAAGCCTACCGGACCTCGAGCCCCCAAAATTTATGTTACAACCCCGTCTAGGGTGGGGTAAACATTAAGGTTTGGGACAACCTCCTTCCCCTGTCACCAGAGCAACCTGGAACACCAACACTCATATGCTGAGTACTGCTTGTCAGCTTTTTTTTATATTAATTATTAGTAGTAGTAGTAGTAGTAGTAGTAGTAGTAGTAGTAGTAGTAGTAATGGAACTCAAAAGACTTCATGGGTCAGCAAGGCCAAAACAATAAACAAAACATGTTTAGCTAAGGGAAAAGGGAAAAAAAACTAACCTATCAAAATGAAAATAAAAAGAAATACAAATAAACTTCCCTACCTCCCTAATTAACATAAACAGAAGAAAACAGGAACAAACTTAAAAGGCACCCATCCCCTACAAGTGCTAACCAACAAACAAACAGAGAAGAAAACAATAAGACAACACAACTATTTACAAATTGCACTTGATGTAGACACACGAGTTTTCACAAAGATTTAACTCTAAAGGTTACTGCGCTGGCAGGGGTTTCGCAGGAGGACCAATCCAGATGTGCCCTGCACAGCTGTCGTGTTTTAAGAACTCCCTTGCCTGGTTTCCAGCCAATCACAAACCACCAGCAATCTGAGAAGGAAAATGGGGCAGGGAGTGAGAGGGGGAGATAGCGAGAGAGAGAGAGAGAGAGAGAGAGAGAAAGACCCAAACAGGAAACAAAATACAACAAAGGACATAACAATATGTATGAATACATATGCAGATAGAGGGAGAGACAGCGAGAGAGAGAGAGATAGAGAGAGCAAGAGAGTCAGATGTGTCTGAAACCACAGTTGATGGTGCACTTTCTCATAGTTCACCCTGAGTGAGGTGATGGGGAGGGTTAAAGATCAGGAGATTCACAGGAACATTTGCTGGGTTGCACTGAGGTATGTACAAAAAGATGATGTGATTTCACAAGCTCCCAATCAAAAGCAGAGGAAAGTAAGTATGAACATTTGTTTGTATGTGCGAGTGTGTGAGTATTTTCACTAAATGGGGTTCTAAAGCCACTAAGTGATGAGATGACTGTGTGTGCATTCGTGATTTGTTCTGCTGAAACACTGAGGTCATTCTTTAAGGGAATGCTCACCATACCACCAGATACAAGTCAAGAGCCTGACAGAAGCACTCAGCTTGCCATACCTTAAAAGTACCAATTCTACTCAGTAACTCAAAGGAAATCCACAGAAGAAGTCTGTGTGTGGGTGTGTGTGTGTGTGTGTGTGTGTGTGTGTGTGTGTGTGTGTGTGTGTGTGTGGTCAATCCACTCAACAGCTCTTTGAGTCTGACAGTTGATGATGTTGTTTGTTTCGGATTGGCTCATGCTGAAAATGTAAGATTCAAATACTCCAATGTTTCTGGTCTTTCTCTTTCCCCCAAGATCTGTTGAAGCACTAAATATTGCATTGCAGGTATTATCCCCTTAAATGACCTTTAATGTACACTTTTTTCCATACACATTAAAGTTGCAGAGAGATACATTTTCCCCACTTTGTAATCATGAGAAAATATTTGCCTCCAAAAATCCATACATGTCATAAATGCTTTGTGTGAGAGAGCAGACTGTGTTTTAGGCTTTTCTTTCAACTTCTCCACTTTCCCTGGTGTGATGCTTTGAACTGACACCAGGCTCTCTTTTTCATCTGCAAATCTGCAGTTATTTTGTAAGACGCCTTCCATAATGTTCAGGTTTTTACTCTGTCTGTTTTCTCTGGTTTGTGTTCTTCAGAACCTCCTGCCATTCTAGTTCTCTTCTGTGGCATGTAATGAACAAAGATACAAAAAAGCTGCCCATGGGAGACACCTCACCATATGAACATTTGTACTTTTTGCTCCCTGCCTGAAGTCATGGAATATTAATGTTAAATACGCTCATCTGATTTGCAAGATTCTACTGTTTAAATGCTCATGAATCACCACGGATTGTCTGAAGCTTGTGTGCCATAGCGAAAGCTGCAGTGTGAAAATGTTTAACAAGGATTGCAATTATCCGAATACGTATTGGAGAGCTAATCCCTCAGTGTGTTTTACATTGTAGCTTTCTTGTGTTACAAAATTCAAATTTAAAAGAAGACGGATGTAAACTTGTTAAAATCGATCTCAATTTCTGAGAATAAACTTTTAGCTTATAAAAAAACAGGATCTTTTATCTGTATAATGCATCAGTGTTGAGAGCAATGCACAATAAAATTTAGCTCTCAGGCCTCAACTCGTTTGCAAAAAACAGTAACTCTGTCACAAAAAACTCTATTCAACACAGCGAAACACCTCGTGAATTTCACCCTGCAAAACTTCGCTCTGGGGGCGTGGTCGCGAAAACAGCAAGCAAAGCTGGAGTGCTTAAATAAAGGTCTGCATGGGTCTATTTGCCCCGACCAGAGCCGTTGAGACAGTTTTTTCTATCGTTTTTTCTCGGCCCCAACTAAGTTCATGTAACATGTAAACAACAACCCATGTTGATGTAGACACAAATGGTCGCCCATGCATCTTTTGATCATATACATGTTTTCATGCTACATGGAGCCTTCAGCCTCCACCATTTTGGTCAGACTTTTTTTGTTACTCCCCACTCTCTAGAGAACATCACATACCAAACACATCACCGGCTGAACTGTTTGGTTCTCGTGTGGTTCTCATTTGCATAAAGCTGATAATTCGCTATCTCAATTTCAATTGCTTCAGCAAATTCGCCTCTGATTTCGCCAGTCAGAGCAAGCTTCGTCCCTACTGAACCTGAATGAGAGTGAAGTGAAATTTGCTGCAATGGAAGCATACCATTAGTCAGTAATTCCATAGTAACTCATTCTGGTGACCATACTGTGGGCTCTGTGGACAAAAATGGGTAATGGCACCACCTACTGGACTGAAAAAGTATATTTAGATCGCTTGTCAAATAGAAAAAATCTTCAGAATTTATGAAGCTACACATCAAAACAACACCTTTATATTCATATATAAATATATAAAAGTGTTTCTGTTATAAAATAACAGTTTATATTTATGCTAATATTTTACTACGAAACCTGTGATCTGCCTCTCAAATGATAAATTTAATAAAATCTAAATAAATAACTTCAAAAAACATATGTAACTTGGAAAAACAGAGAACCAATTAACCTCATGAACAAGCCCCACAAACAATTTAAATAAATGACACCGGAATGTGTGTTTTTACTTTTAAATAATCTTTTTTGGCTTTTGATATCTAGCTTAATATTGAATCACTTACAAAATAATTGACTGCAGAAGTAGCTCGTTTAAAAAAAATGATAAAAATGGACAAAAGAACAATAAACATTCTGAACACGCAAAAAGGAGACACGACAAAGTGTCCTCTGGACAAACATTCCTAGACATGTGACCACTGAGAATATTCACATGGAGAAGCAGTGTAACTGTCTTTTAGACATTACAACACTGTTTATTTACATTACTGTACAAGCAAGACTTATAGGGGCTCCTGAGTCACACTCTTCTAACAGCTGCATACTGCATTTTCTCAAAACACAAGCCTTCAGTCTTATCTCAAGCATGTTGCAGTTTGTAAATATCCTCATAATATTTTTTCTTCAAGCAAGTTATGTCAGCTACATTTACAAAGTTACCTAAGACGTGGGAGTCTCTGAGGTTTCGAAAGTTCCTCAATCAAAGTCAGATGACTGGAACTGGAACTATCTCCTCTCCCTCTGGCACTGTGCCTGGCTCACATAGTGAAAGACATGGCATTGTCTTTGGTCAATCCGTCTACAGATCGGCGGGTAAAGTAGCTCGTGTCCCCTTGGATGCACCTCTTTCCGTTACAGAATGTGTCCGTCAAAATCTTACGGAAATGATTGCGGAAGTTGACCCCAACAAAGGCATAGAGGATGGGGTTTAGACAGCAATGCAGATAAGCTATAGTCTGGGTCACTACCAGAGCTACTGCTGTCTTAACTTCCTGGCTACACTCCATCTGATGGAACATGACCACAGTGGAGTAGAGGAGAGTCATGTTGTAGGGTACATGACAGGCCAGGAACACTATCACCACACACAAGACCACACGGACGGCTTTGTGCCGCTGGAAGTTCTTGGCGCGCTGTAGGGTCAAGATAACGCTGGTGTAGCAGAAACCCATGACCAGAAGGGGAAGACAGAAGCCTATGGCCACTTGCGAACTGGGAACCAAAAGCTTTACAAGACGCGCCGTCGTGTTGTTGTTGAAACGGAACGAGCACACTATGTTGGGTTCTCTCACATAGTCGTCATATGTGTGGTTCTCAAACAGAAAGAAGGTTTGGCTCTCATTGACATTGTATCTCTTGTAGTAGATGAATGTGTGCAAGGACAACATGAAAGCCAGGAACCAGACCGCAATGCAGATCACATGGCCATAGACTCGCGTTTTTGAGCGCATCCGGAACGACCAGCTAGCTTGGACAATGGCCATGTAGCGGTCGGTACCGATACAGGCCAGCAGGAGGATGCCACTGTACACGTTCATGCTGTAGAGGCCACTGAGGAGCTTGCAAGCCCCATCGCCCATGGCCCAGTTGTTGTGCTCGTTGTAGATGATGAGCGGCAATGCTAGCACGAACATAATGTCAGCTATGGCCAAGTTGAGCAGGTAGACATCCGTCATGGATTTGGCCCTCTTGTAGAGGGCATAGGTGATGATGACGAGGATGTTGCCGATGAAGCCGACGACACAGATGATGGAGTGGACGTAAACGCTGAGGGCATGCTTCAGCTGCGTGTTTCTCCCCATCTCACAGGGCCCCTCCATCCCATCATACATCTCCGCTAGTTCCTCATCGGAGTAGTTGAAGTCACCCGTGGTTTTCAATTCATCCATGGTTTTCTGAGGGAGGAAGCCGAGAATGATACAGCATGTAAACAATTTGGTGATAAGGTGATAAAATATAACAGTTGTTTTTGAGAAGCACCAGCCTGTACACTGGCCCTCTTCTTGATAAACACATTAGTTAACACATGAGAGGATTTATCTGTTCTCTTACAAACCTGTTCATGAAGATTTACAGGCGTGTTCACATCAATCTACAGTAAACCTAAACATTCAAAATATATGGGTTAAATCTGTTGCTGTTGTTGTTGTTATTGTTTTCTAAGAAGAATATTTTGTAAAATATTAGATATTGAATTTATGCTTACATATAGAGTTACTATTTGCCATGGAAACTCTTTAGCGGTTTGTCCTTTCTGCTCTGAATAAGTCATCCAATTCTACCAATGTTCTTCCTTAAGTTTTCTAAATACCTATTGTGTCTCAGATATCTGTTTTTGTTTGTTAGCTTTAAATACATAAATTAGGTTTGTGTAAAAACTGACACTCCAGAATTAAATTACCATTTTAAACTCCCTCTCTCTAGCTCTCTCGATTACAGGAACATCTGGGCATCTTAATTCGCAGCTATTTGATGGCAATTCATAAAACCACATAAACCACTAGCCACAGTAATTTACTTTCAATTTCTATTTTAGAAAAAAGGGGAAAAAATACAAAGGAGACTTTCTTTACGATAGATGAATCTGCAGGGCAGTTTTAATGACGTGCACCTCCACTTACAGCTTTGGTCATACGGCTATCGATAAGCAAAATTCAGCATTCTAAATGACAGTCCTTACAAAATTTGTGCAGCAGAATAAAACAGACTTTTAATATTTCTACTTAATTTCGGCAAGACAGAGTCGGTCATATTTAAATAACTCACAAATTTATCTTTCGAAGAGTTAAGACCATTCTGAAAGCTCTTGTAAAGTGCAGTCATTTTTAAAATCTCAGGCAAACAAGTCTTACCGGTGTTAAGAGAGAGAAGTCTGCTGAAATGCGATGAAAATATATGAAAGATTGCAACCAAGACTCTGCTACTCTGTCCAAGCCCAGATTGCACTTCAAAACAAAACCATATGAGGGGAAGTCCTGCGTGTGAGACGCTAGCTTCCGATAAGTTTAGTTAAATCTACACGATGGGAGGTGTCCGTGTCTGAGGGCATGTGTAATGTGAAAGGGTAATTTTTCATGTTGCTTCATTTTTTGATTTTCCCCAGTAAATTTCACATATTTGTAAAAGTTCAGTTTATTAATTTAGATGCTGAGTTTGGAACAGAGCTGTTAACTCTAACCTAGGGCTAACCTACTTCCCCGTTCTTGTTTAGTTAATTCCAGTTTGGAGGACCTGGTGCAACCCGAATAAGTTAGCAGAACTTATAAAAAATTGAGGCAACTGATTGCCTTAAAACTTTTAAGTTAATTAACTCGAAAGAGAGAAGTTTACAGAGCTAATTTTTTTAAGTTATAATTGCTTGTTCTATTTAATTAAAGTGAAATTAAATTACTGATTACATCCACTCAAATATTTTAATAATATGTAATAGTAATGTAATATTTAACTGAAAAATTAAATTAACAGAACTGAACCTTTTAAGTTAAAACACTGCATATTTCATGTTGACTGAACTCAACACTTTTTACTCTGTGATTAAACCTTTAATTACATACAACTGAAAAACATTGTCACCACTGAAAAGTGTTTATTTAAAACTTTTTGGCAGCTGATCTCCTTTAACCTAGACGTGTCCACATAAAAGGAGGGACGGGGGGGGGGTCTATAAAATAAATAAACTACAAAATAAAAATTACTTTGGTAGTGTGTTTTCTTAAACAAACAGTTAAGCCACAATTCAGTATTCGAAGGAAGAGGCAAAACAAATTTGGGGGGGGGGGGGGGGGCAACATGAATGGCAACATGAATGGCAAGCTTGGATTCCATAATTTTTATATAAATGTGTGTGTGTGTGTATATATATATATATATATATATATATATATATATACACACACACACACACACACACATACATACATACATACATACATATAAATATAAAAAATAACTTTAACTATGTAATCATGCATATATTCCAATCAAATTGAATTCTTACAAGTGAAAATTATGTTCTCAAATGTAAAACATATATATGTGTGTGTGTGTATGTGTGTGTGTATGTATATCTTTGCACGGTGTACCTTACTGATAATCAGGCAAAGACAGTGTACCTTACTGATAATCAGGCAAAGACAGTGTACCTTACTGATAATCAGGCAACTGAGGAGTGGTTCAAAAACCTGAGTAGTCCAATATTATTTCCAACAAAGCCTATTATTACTCCTTTTGTTAAGACTTCACAAGAGGCTGCACAAGAGAACATGTTGCATTCTTTGAAGTTAAACTACTAGTTTGTTACAAAAACAGTAACAGTAACAAAGGTCTTGGACCTGAACTGGGCTCACAACACTTAAAAAAAAACCCAATAGAATTAAACCTGCAAAAGCAGAGTTTTTGATCATCAGGCAACCAGAGAAGTGCAAGAACGTAGATATCAGTACAAACATATAAAATAAAAACTACTGAGATTCTACCACACATCCGTTAAAGTCTATAATCAACTTATTTGTAAAAGTTAGTGCAAGTGAACATATTACATTCAACGTTAAACAAACTTAAGTTTGTTACAAAAAGCCTGGCTTACTGCTCACATCTCGTTATCAAACATTCATGAAATGAGCTGGAAATGGCAAAACTCGCAAAACGTAGACTGTAACAAAATGCTGTAAGAAAACAGCCAAATTCTGACAGTAACAGTCGCCTACGGTTTCCCATTAAAACTGTACTATACTGTAGAAAACAATGCATTCTGGGCAATATTTCTGGCCAGCTTGCTATTTCCCATAAAATACTGCTATATACTGGGAACAGCGTTGTATTCTAGGGGTGATGTTCGAATCAACGGCAGAGAGGCCCCGCGAATACAGAACGCTACTGTACTTGTAGAGGAGACATGCTGAACACGAAGTCTCGAAGCCAACTCTGGACTTTTTTAAGACGATTATCCATCTGAATCCTGCACTTTATGAACAAATCATACGGTATGTTGAAATACATTTACCTGTCTAGCGATGTTTGCTTTAAACAAACTCCGACTGAATAGTAACGTAACTAAACTAACTTGCAGTACTCTCATGCAGTCTTCTCAACTTGCCATGCTGTGACTGGAGAGTACAGCAGTAACGTTAACCTTTTTATTATTATTTCGTATGTAAGGCCAATCTATGAATAGTTCAAATAAGTTAGGCATATTGGTTTTTGTTTGTTCAGTTGGATTGCGGCTAGAAGCATTACTGTGCTTGTAGATTCGCGAGATTGTTCTCTCTTTTCTGTGCATTTTCACCTGAACTTTAGTAAAGCGACTTAAAGCAAACTTTTGAATCGTAAGTTTAAAAAATATTGAAAGTGACACCGGCGTTACGACTGACAATTTCTCAAGCAAGCGAGCTCGGTGAAACTGCGTTACCGTGACGTTACAGCTTGTTTGGTGTTAAAGTTAAATCGACGGTAGCGTTAACGTTCCGTATAATGGTAATGCGAGTTGTGCCTACACATCAGATCAAACGGACAACAGACAGAGTTGGGTAACGACACAAGTCTGCTTCAACTGTTCGGCTCTTTCGTTTCACGTTCGCAGTGAATGTCCGCATCAACGTTAATCAGACACTACCGTTAATGTACGCCGGAATGTACAATCACGGATGAGACATTTGGCGTCTATGTTACAGTTAATATTTTAATCAGATTTTTGTCATACTTTTGATGTGTGCGGGGCAGTCTTTAGTGTGGTCCTCATCCTACCCCTTACTCCTTGTCGTATACTGTTCGGTGTGTATTCAGTGAATTGACATGATGTGTATTGCATATCTGAGCTTTTCAAGTTATCTGTATTCCAGCAAAGCGTGAATGTGTCAAGTTTCAAGTTTCAAGTTTCAAGTTTCATTGTCATTTACTAGATAACAATGTGGACATCATTATCAGCAATGAAATTTTTGGGCTTGGGGCCAGCTCAACTTGCAAAGTGTAGCAGTTAAATAATAGCCAAATAATGAAAGAACAAAAAGGTAAATATAGGGGTAATATAAGGAGATATATAAGGGAATATATATATACATGTGCAATAAATAGAAATGTACAGAAATGTAGAAATATAAAAATATAAGAAGATATAAGAGTATAGGAGTATAAGAATGTGTAGTGGATGAACAGTCCTGAGTGGAACAATCTTAAAGTGCATGTGCAACAGCGTGTGCAACAGCCTAGACAGTAGTGGTGTACACAGTACCGAATTGGGTGAATGAACAATGCAATATTGAGTGGGTATGGAGTGCAATGTAATGTAGACCACTTCCAGTCTAACGGGCCAAACAATGTGTGCATAAGTAGTGTCAGTGGTTCAGAAGTCTGATTGCTTGGGGAAAAAAGCTGTCTCTGACCCTGCTGGTACGGGTCCGGATGCTCCTGTCCCGTCTGCCGGATGGCAGGAACGTGAATAGACTATGGCTGGGATGGCTGGGGTCAGCGAGGATCCGCTTTGCCTTCCTCCTGCAGCGCTGGCTGTAGAGGTCCTGGATGACTGGCAGCTCAGTCCTGGTGATGCGCTGCGCTGATCTGACCACCCTCTGCAGAGCTTTGCGGTCGTGAGCGGTGCAGCTGCCATACCAGGCTGTGATGCGGCCAGTCAGGATGTTCTTCTCGTAGAAATAGAGATTTTAGAGATTCTAGTAGAAGTAGAGATTTTTACACACTCAAAAAAGTGAATGAAATAGATTGTACATTTTATATTAAAATGAAAGTTCAAACAACGTTTTGCCATTTCTTTTTCAATAGCCTACCCATTCACACATATCCTGCCAAAATGAAAAATGGAATTAAATAACTCGGTTTTCATTTTAATTTTCACCACAAACACGAGTCTTTTCTGACAAAAATAAAAATAAAATTTAAAAAAATTCATTTTATTGGTTAGACTTTTATTTTCAACAGATAAGTCAGACAAAATGCAAATGAAAAGACAAAGTTGATGAACCTATGGCAAAGTTCATTTTCGTCATCAATGCGCTGTATATGACAATATAAAATGGCAAATGCAAACGAACATTGCATAATCGCTTCCCACGTTGGCTTTTCGTTTTCGAGTTTGCCTACACGTAAATATATGTAAATATATGTAAATATATGTTAATTAGAAATGGGCGTTGCTTAAAACACGGCGCCAGTGGTGGGCGTCACGTGATCACAAAAGTGCTCGAAACCCTAAAAGACACACCGAACCACGAATCACTACGCGAACTTCGCCTAACGAAATTTCGCTCCGGGAGCGTGGTCGCGAAAACAACAAGCAAGTCACTTAGCTCAAAGTTTCCAATGCTTAAATGAATGTCTACAGTGGTCTATTTGCCCCAACCAGTGCCGTTGAGACAGTTTTTTTTCTACCGCTCTGGCTCCAACTAAGTTCATGTAACATATAAACGACAATTTGTGCTGATGTACACAATAAGGTCGCCCATACATCTTTTAACATGTTTTCATGCTACAAGTAACCTTTAGCCTCTGCCATCTTGGTCAGACTTTTTTGTTACTCCCGCCTCTCTAGAGAACGTCACGTACCAAACACATCACATACTGAACTAATCGGTTCTCGCGTACGGCAGCACATTGTTGCCACGCCATAAAAACAAAAACGGACTAGTATCACGTCATAACGTGAAAAGTTTATTGTGATAACAAGATGCTTTTCACGTTTTAACATGAGACGTTTCACGTAATAACGTGGAAATATCTTTTTATAACGTGAAACTATCTTGTTAAAACGTGAAAAACATCTTGTTATCACAATAAACGTTTCACGTTACAACGTGAAACTTTTCACGTTATACCGTAATACGTGAAATATCTTGTTAAAACGTGAAAAACATCTTGTTTTCACAGTAAACTTTTCACGTTACAACGTGAAACTTTTCACTTTATACCGGTCCGTTTTCTTTTCCTGGGCGTGGCAGCCGTACTAATGAACATATGCAGTATTTACATATATTTACATGTAGGCAAACTCGAAAACTAAAAGCCAAAGTGAGAAGCGATAACGCAATAATCGTTTGCATTTGCCTTTTTATATTGTCATATACAGCAAGTTCACGACGAAATTGAATCGCAAACCGGGACTTTGCTATAGGTTTATCGACTTTGTCTTTTCATTTGCATTTTGTCTGATTTGTACCGCAATATCTGTTGAAAATAAAAGTCTAACCAATGAAGTGAAAAGACAAAACTATTTTAATTTTATTTTTGTCAGAAAAGACTCGTATTTGTTAAGTTAAAATATTTTTTTTCTAATAAAGTCCATATAATTTTCTTCTCTTGTTATCTGTACAAAATATGAATGTGTTGGGTAATCACAAAACATTTAAGTGAATTAGGATTGAGATAGTTCTCACATCCAGTGGCAGTAATGCAATGCTTCAGACTGTACATGCGCAAGGCCACTTGTCTGCTTCCCTCCAAATTTTCCCTGAGTTAATTTTGGCAGATAAAGTGCTGATGAGGGCGAGCAGTGGTTAGTGTTCTCGCCTCACAGCACAAAGGTCCTGGGTTTGATTTCCTGCTATGCAACCAGGGTCCTTTCTGTGTGCAGCCTGTGTGGGTTTGCTCTGGGTTTCCCCCACACTCAGAAAAATGAAAACTAATGTTTGTATATTTAAAACAAACAAATCAAGTTGAAATAACTTGAATTTGTGATTTGTATATCTAAAGCAATTAAATCAAGTTGAAATAACTTATGTTGATGAATTTCTGTGTATTACTTGAAATGTTCTAGTCGAAAGAGCATAAATAGGCCGATAGTTCAATCAACTAAAACCAGTCATGTAAAATGCACCAGAATGAATTATGTTTATCCCACTCTCACGGAGGGCCCTACCATTGGGAGATTGCAGGTGCAGCAACCGTGTGAAAAGCTCTGGATGGAGAGAAACGGTATGAGTTCACTCGAGTAAGGCAGCTTACAGCTGACGCAGCTGAGACTTGGTTTTCCATTGTTAGTGCATGCACGCCAGGTTTCGCTGTTGTTTTTCAGGTGGTTTTTCATTTAAATGACAAAGAATCTGTCATTAGGTTTACACTATATTCACGTCTTTATTGAATGAGTTACTTGTGCCTTATGCCACTCTGCACCTGTGCCACTTATGTGTGTGCTGTACCTCTTTCTGCTGTGTGGAAACTTTTCAAACGTGTCCATTTATTCTGCGATTCTTGAAAATACAAGTTTTCTGCTGGGTGACGCAGTGCATGGTGGCGCAGTGGGTAGTGCTGCCTTCTCACAGTAAGAAGGTCCTGGGTTCAATTCAATTCCCAGTCAGCTCCAGTGCCCCCCACTACCCTACCTAGGACAAGCAGATATGGAAATGAATGAATACTGCAAACAGTGGTTGTCATGACCAAGTAGGCTGGAAATGGTTTCAATTCAGTTTTAGCATTGATGAGTTAATGCTAGATTAGATTTATTTGTTAAATCTATATATTCAAACTGTATCACTGACAACTGTAGTAACTACCTACTCAGATAAATCAAGTTCATCTAACTTGATCACTTGATGATCTTTCCACAGTAAATTACATTCATCTAATCAGTCTTAATTTTGTTAGATCAACAAAACTGTGTAAATTTGAAGGAATATGATTTATTTTTGTTGAAAAACTTTCCATAAATCATTAAGTAGATGTAACATTTGTTTTGGGGTTTTTTTTCAGTGCACAGTCTAAAGACATTTAAGTCAGGGGAATGTGTTTGTCTGTATGTCTGCTCTGTGATGGACTGGCAACCTGTCCAGGGTGTCTCCCTGCCTTTTGCCAATGAACAATGGGATAGGCTTTAGCACCCACGACCCTAATTAGGATAAGCAGCTTTGAAAATGAATGAACAAAAGTTGCTGTTGGTCTTGTATTGTTAAATATGTAGCCTGTAAATAAATTCTTTAAGTCTATATGATGTAACTGACTTAATTTGGGTAAACTTAAATATCTCTTGTTGATCAGAAGTTAGTTTTTTTAGTTCATTAAGTTAGATGACCTTAACATTTTTGCTTTCAACAAATACAATTTCATGGAACCTGTTGACAAAATAAATCTACTTAAAGTCAGTATTTCATTTTTTTTTTGAGTACACAAGTCAAGATGCTTTCAGAAATGACTCTAATTTTAAACGTTTCACATGGAACAGAACATGTGACTGTTGGATGTTGGATGATCAGCCTTGAGGGTCATGTCATATGTGAGGGCATCCAACCAACCTTTGTGACGGGGCTTGCTGCCCTGTTTTCTCTGTTCCACATCTTTAACCTACAGTGCCAAGTAAAGGCTGCCTGTACACTGGACTTCATCTGAAGGTAAGGCTTGTGTCGTCCAATTATCCTTCTCTCTCTCTCTCTCTCTCTCTCTCTCTCTTTCTCTCTCTCTCTCTCTCTCTCTCACTCACTCACTCACTCACTCTCTCTCTCTCTCTCTCTCTCTCACACTCTCTCTCTCTCACTCTCTCTCTCTCTCTTCACCTTCATTGTGCACAGACTTCTAGACCTCTTATCTCAGACTTCTGTGTTTTTCAGACACTTCATTGGAATCAACCCAGAAAGAGAGACAAGATGGTCTCCAAGAGGACAGGGAAAGTTGTTCAGAGGAACTCACAGTCACAGTCCATCCCCATGTCTCCACTCCTCTGAAGAACATCATAGACCTTGAGCGGAATTTCATATAGGTCAATGAGAGCTCTTTACACGGGCACTTCACGTCAACGCAGCCATGGTTATTTTCCATTTTTATGCACGTGTAATCATATTCTTGTTCTCCTGCCCACTAATTATGCTATATTCCACTTCAAAAAATTTGGGGATTCCTGCTGTAGAACACCACAGAAAAATTGCTATTTATGTAAACAAGAAGAGAAATTTTGATAGGTTATTGCTCACATTTACCTCATACATGTCACTTCCTGGTTCCCCCACAGGGCTCCCACCATCTGTCCCTCACACACAATATCTCAGACACCCTGTTCAAATTTTGACAGCGTTTGAAGATATGATGTTTCCTGCTAATGTGTTGTGAAATGTATCGTGTTATAGCGATTTGTCTGATGGAGGCACTCTAATCTTGCCTAAGGGACCACTCAAGTCTGACTGGCTAGATTTTCTACTATTTACTCACTCACTCATTATCTAAGCCGCTTATCCTATTCAGGGTCGCAGGGGGTGCTGGAGCCTATCCCAGCGCTCATAGGGTGAAAGGCGGGGAAACACCCTGGACAGGTTGCCAGTCCATTGCAGGGCAGACATATGGACAAACACACTCACACTCACCTAGGGGCAATTTATTGTCTCCAGTTAGCCTAACCTGCATGTCTTTGAACTGTGGGAGGGGACCAGAGCTCCCGGAGGAAACCCACGAAGACACGTGGAGAACTTGCAAACTCCACACAGAAAGGACCCTGGCCACCCGGTCATCAAACCCGAGACCTTCTTGCTGTGAGGCAACAGCGCTACCCACTGCACCACCATACTGCCCTTTCTACCATTTAGATTTTTTTAAAAAACAAAGAAAAACACCACAAATCTTTTTCATATTTTTCAGTTGTTGGTGTGAAAGTTGAAGTCTCTCTCCTTGTAGATTATTATGTTTGTGGGATTGGTGCTCTTTTTTTTTACAGTTGCACTGACAAATTGTGCATTTTGTATGCAGCAATTTTCACAGTGGCAAGATGCATCATTCCTCCAAGTTTATTGTAAGTTTCTTCTTTTCCATAGAATGTTTTTGTTGCTGCATTTTAGTTAACTAAATCATTCAGTATGTATGTGTTGTATAGAATGTCACATTTAAATTGCTAATCAAGGTTACAGTAAAGACAGTGTTTAATTCATAGTGACTGGCTGTCATCAATTCTGCCACTAACATGCTCTATTTACAAGAATGGCTACATGGTAGTGTATTTGGGATTATGGTGAAATTCCATTGTTTATGTAAAAGAATAATATTGTACTGGCTACCCTGCTGCCACTGGTATACTGTAAATTCAGTAAAATACATCACTATACCATGTTTTAGTACATGGTATTATAACAGTAATAACCTGTAAATTAAGTTTAAATTAAGAATAAATGGTAATATACTGGAAATCCTGCTGCCAGTAGTCTACTGTAAATTCAAGAAAATACAACAATTTACTGTAATTCAGGACATCTCATTATTACAGTAATATACTGTAAAGTAGATTACAGTAGGAGAAATGTAAAATTAACAGTAAACTACTGCCAAACCTGCTGCCAGTATTTTATTGTTAATCTACATGACAGTCTTTTACAGTGTACAATGTAAAACTTTGATGTAAAACCTGAACAGTATTCTGCTGTATTAATGTCATGCAGTGTTATACTGTAAACTGCAATGCAATTTGGGGACAAAATGTGATTCCAGCACTTTAAGAGAATGCCAGTAGTTACAGTAATTTACTGAAAACCTTACTGTAAACAGCTGAGCATCATGGGAAGCCTTTTTTCACAGACGTCCAGAGCTGCATTGATAAGGCAACCTCCACCGAGTAACATATGTCATCAATTTTATTCTGCCTCAAAGAGTCAAAATGTTATGAAAAACCTAATTGTGAGACTTTCTCCAGTTGAACTTTCTGCCATTTAGAATAGTTTTATAGCCATTGAAAAACCTCATATCTGCAGTGTTCTATCTAGCTAAAATTAGTGCATGTTGGCATTTTTTCTCAGTTTCAATTAACATTAAAACAACACTGTTCCTTTCCTGGAAGATAATTTCACCATACTAGTGTAGTGAGGTAGTAAGTCTAACCTAGTGCTTTGTTTTCCACAATTGGCAAAAAGAGCCATACAAGACTTTTATCGAAGAGTTTTCTCGAACCATGCTCTAAATTCACTGTCTTTGTTGTTTGTGCCAAACTGGGGACATGTTTTTATTTCAATAAATATTTGAAAAGGAATACTGTCTCTTTTTCATTTTTTCATGATTATTATTATTAGTAGCAGTAGTAGCAGTAGTAGTGGTGGTAGTAGTAGTAGTAGTACAGTACTAGTAGTAGCAATAATATTCTTTATAATTAAATACAAGATACGTAATGTAGATTCAAATACAGTTTCCATACTGTAAATGTACAGTAAATTACTGACAAAACTGTGACCATTATTGTGTTGTAAATTTACAATAATACAGTAAGGAACTGCACATTTATTCCTAGTAATACACTGTTATTGTAAAATACAATAAGCAACTGAAAAAAATACAGCAATTTGCAGGCAAAGCTGCTGCCAGTTAATTACTGTAAGTTTACAATAACATTCGTGGTGCGGAAAAATGGCCTCCAATCAGTCAGAAGCAACATTGGACAATTTTTAAAAAAACATTTTAAATTATTATTACTTCATTTATGTAACTTAACACAATAACAGCTTTTGCGATAAATGTTCTATGTTCAATCGCTCTATGTTCTATGCCAGTTAAGTAAGGCATAATGTGGAGCAAGCCAGTCGTTATTGCGAAATAAAATCCGGCAGGGTGATTCTCAGTGAGGATGAGCTTTTTTTAAAAAAGTCTCCTTCCAACCATGGAGAAGCTGACCCCTGAAAAAGGGGCGCAAGTTAGGTTTAAGATTCACGAAATAGTTTATGAAGCAATGTACAATTAGGCCACCCCTTTTAATAGTATTTTTTCAGTACTTTCAGTATTTACGTACATTTCAATACTTCCAATTCAATACTTTCTTCTCAATACTTTTAATACTTTCTTTCGTATACTTTCAGGCACTCCAGCAGTCTACTTCACCTGTGCCCTCTCCTTGAACTTGTCCTGATAGGCTGTTAATGTGGTATCGTACATTGTTAAAACTCAAATGTTTTATTTTGAATTTAAAAATTTGATAAAACAACAGGATAAATTGGGCATGAAAAACTAAAAACTACTTATTTTCAAAGAGCACGTTCTCCATGCAGTGCTATTGATTTAAATATTTCTTTTGTTACAACTTTTCATTTAATTTTGATTTTGTAATGGAAGACCTGAAGAACACAAAGAGTGAGTGACTTGAATTAACTGCTGTCTCTGCAGGCACTGTTGAGAATAGAAGGGAAAAGCAAAGCATGGACCAATTTAAACAAAGTGATACAAACTGAGGTTTGAGACATTCCATTTTTGTGGGCAGAGCTAGAATGTTGCTTTTTTATGTTGGTATTTGTGTGGCTCTTAAAAGAGCCGTTTGGGGATGGTGTAGTTTCGCTCTATACCATGTCTTGCCAGGGAACTGCACCTTCAGTGGAGAAATATGGGGTGAGTTAGTACTCGAAATATGTGGTTTCCCGTACTCGAACGTCCTCTCTCTCCGCTTTGTTGGCTGCAGTTCGACCTACTTTTGCCATTGCCATAGCCTCCACTTCTCCACCAGGGGCACTGCCAGGAGGGTCTGTGGTCCTCGAGGTTGTTCTCCGGAGGAAACTGTGAAGAGCACAGGTGGCCTTCACACACATCTCTGCTACTTCTGGACGGACTTCCAGTGCACGCACATGCACAGCTGAGAGGAAAGAATGCCAAAGGCATTTTCCACAACCCGGCCGCGTGCGTGGCGAACGGAAGTTGAAAACCCGGCGTTCACCAGAGACGTTCTGTCCAGGGAAAGGCCTCATGAGGTTTCTCCTGAGTGGAAAAGCCTCATCCGCAACGGAGACTTGTGGTCCTCGAATGTCTGCTACTGGCAGTGGCATGTCATCAGGTAAGTCAAGGGCATTTTCTTTGAAGGGCCCCACTGAAGGCGGAGTTGACCAGGATTCCACTGTCGCTCGTCCTTCCATAGCCACCGGCATAATCACCCAAAAAGCAATAACATCCACAACAGCCAAGAGAACAATTGAGAACAAGGCATCATCCACCCATCCCTATTGCTAGCAGTGTTGGTGTAACCAAAGTGATTGCTGTGACGTGGCATGAAATTTGCTTGTGAAGACTTAAGAGGGTTTATGTCACATAGGTATCAGTAGTTACACTGATAGAGTATTAATGATCACTAATGGCCAGAGTTTAGTGAGGGGATAAAGTATATGGGCTCCACATATCAACTATACAGTGTCTGCTGAGATGACGTTCACTGATATTCCACTGTTTCTCAGCATGTACATTAAGTACTCTGCATTCTGTCCTAGTCAAAGATTTAATTTATACTGTGCATTGAACCAAAGGTAAAAGTTACACTCAAACCGTGAATTAGAAAGCAGAACAGCCAAACCTGCAACTGTTTTCCTGTCTCACTACAATTCACCAATGTATATTTGTGTTTACAGATCTAGAATATGAGTTAAAGATGGTAAGGACATGGAAGAAGGTGTCACTAAGATGGAATCATAATGCCTAATTTCCCCTACCTCCCCCTAGCTCTCTTGTCTGTCAAACAACTGGTTATAACTCCTAAAGCTCTTGCCAAATCAAGTTCAAATTTTGGATACTGTCTCTTGGTCAGACATCCTAATAATAACTACAAGGGCAAGTTGATAGCTCAAAACAGATGGCCACCATCAGCCAGTCAAATTTCAGCAGCCCTCAAACTTACTTAACTACTATGACCTATCATCATGAAACTTTGCAGGATTGTTTAGGATGTGTCAAAGAAAAATCTGTAGGAAAATTTCTCCAGTTGTCCCAATGGTGGTGCTATAGAGCAATGTTAAATATGTACAGATTTAACATGTCATAACGTTTCATCTGTTTGTCCTGGACACATGAAACTAGTTCCGTTAGATGATTCTCCTCAAGAGGAATGAAATAGCTTCTAGGACCAAAATGATGTGCCATATTGGATTTCTGCCATTTTGAATTTTGTGAAAAACCTTAAAAATCTATCTCTTCCCAGACAATTCAGCCATTTTGTATGACATTTGGTATACAACTTCTTCAGACCACTATCCTTAAATGTTGCGTAAATAAAGTTGCTATGTTAAAAAACTTGGCCACAGTAAGCCCATGAATTTTTTGGGTGTGGTCTCTGTTGATATAATGAGGTCTACTTCCTGAACACAATCTTCGATTATCACAGAACTTGAGATATGACATCTATAGGACATGAGGACTTAGGCTTGCCAAATTTGGTGTAAATCCATCGATACGTGGCGCTGTAGCAAAGAAATGGTACTAATCTCTTAACCAACTGATTGATGAACTTCAAATTTTGTATGCCCTGTCTTGGTCGAAAGTTGGAATAAAGTCTACATGGACAAGGTCATAGCTAAAACAGATGGCTGCCGTCAGCCAATCAACTTTCAGCAGACCTTAAACTAGCTTTGCTATGACATCTCATGAAACTTTGCAGAATTCAGTAATATGTAATGAAAAACGTGCGGCTTTAGTAGGTCTTGACTTCTGACCCTTTTGCTCTGTATACTTGAACTGCTTGGACCCCAATGATTGCCGCGACTGTGGTGTTGGTGTGTTCAGATGTCACACTGTGGTGAAGAATGGCGAGAAACTGCGAGCTTGCCATAGAACAACCCTGAAAGCAGACTGTGAAACTGGATAATTTTTGACAATTACTCCTGTTTTGTGTCTTTAAAACAACAAAAGAGGCATGCTTGCGCTCTCTCTCTCTCTCTCTCTCTCTCTCTCTCTCTCACTTTCTCTCTTTCTGAGAAGGGTGTGACACAGCCAGACAGCCAGATTTTCCATAACCCAGAGCAAAGATCCATCCCACACTTTTCTGCCATCAGACTATATAGTCCAGTCACACAGGCCCAGACTGCAGCACCACATTGAGGTTAATGTGGTCTGGCTGTCTTATGTGCTGATTTCAGCTTTTCAGGCTGGGAGCTGTGAGTGAGATCCATGTGCATTGCCCTGCAGGCCTCTCTCATGCGTTGATCCTGTATTTTCCCTGTATGAATGACACCTTGCCCTGTGGCCCACAGAACCTAGGCAAACCCCTTCGTTTATGATTTAATACATCACAGAACAAAGGTGAGAGACAGAGAGAGACACACACGTATTGTGAAATCTTCTGTTTGTATGACTGTGTTACTGTGTAACTTGGTGTTGCCAAGGCCTTTCAGAGCAATATCAGCTGGCACCTAGTCTGGCTCCAGCAGGGAAAGAAACACACACACATATCACACACACGCATGTGGTGGTGGGCAGTTTGATTCCTTTTAGTCAACCGATTCATTTGAACAGTTTGAGAAACTGAACCGGGTTTTTTTCGAGTCTTCCAGTTTTGATTCTTTCGCACGTCTGGTACATTTCATCACTTGTCTCCTCGGCTCACGGCATTCACTGAAGTTTTACGCTGAACGCAGAAGGCCGTGTACAAATCTAATGTTGATAAAAATAATTACTCGAACTTTGCATAATTTCAGTAAAGCTATTTATTTCTTTGCTAATGTTTCCTTTATATTTAACTTTCAAAATGAAAATAAATAAAAATAAATAAATAAATAAATCGATAAATGCACATAGTCTAAAACATCAGTTTAACACCATACAATTAAATGCATGTCCTTAAAACTCTTTATTTATTTATTTCGAACAAACAGTGCTCTCTTTTAATTGTTGAGGAAAAAAAAGTTTTTTTATATAAAATTATTAATTAGGTAACATAAACCAATACATCGCATTTAGTAGGTCCACAAAAGTTTTTTCAGAGTCACGGGTGCTATCATGCACACAGCTTTAGCTGTAGGCTTCAGGAGTGGAAAACGACTTCACCACATACTTGACATCCGATGCTCTCCAGTGACTGTGAAAACAAACTTGTGATTAGACCTGCAACGATTATTCGACATAATCAATGATGTCGTGTTGAAAATGCGTCAATCAAGAAAAGAATCGAGAAAATGAAAAATAACAGTAAAGCACACAAAAAGGAGACACAACAAAGTGTCTCCTAGACAAACACTCCTGCACATGTGACCACTGAGAATATCCACATGGAGAAGCAGTGTAACTGTCTTTTAGACATTATACCACTGTTTATTTACATTACTGTACAAGCAAGACTTATAGGGGCTCCTGAGTCACACTCCTCTAACAGCATTATGCTGTGTTTTTATACTGCATTTTCTCAAAACATAAGCCTTCAGTCTTATCTCAAGCATGTTGCAGTTCCTAAAGGTCCTTGTAATATTTTTTCTTCAAGCATGTTCAAATCGGCTACGTTCACAAAATTATGTAAGACGTGTGTGTCTTTGAAGTTAAGAAAGTTCTTCACTTAAAGTCACACGGTTGGAACTGGAACCATCTCCTCTCCCACTGGCACCGCGCCAGGCTCACATAGTGAAAGACGTGGCATTGTCTTTGGTCAATCTGTCTACAGAGCAGCGGGTAAAGTAGCTTGTGTCCTCTTGGATGTACCTCTTCCCTTTACAAAACATGTTCGTCAAAATCTTACGGAAGTGGTTGCGGAAACTGACCCCAACAAAGGCATAGAGGATGGGGTTTAGACAGCAGTGCAGATAAGCTATAGTCTGGGTCACTACCAGTGCCACTTGTATGCTAACTTCCTGGTCACATTCCATCACCTGGAACATGACCACAGTGGAGTAGAGGAGAGTCATGTTGTAGGGTACATGACAGGCCAAGAACACTATCACCACACACAAGACCACACGGACGGCTCTGTGCTGCTGGAAATTCTTGGCGTGCTGTAGGGTCAAGATAACGCTGGTGTAGCAGAAACCCATGACCAGAAGGGGAAGAGAGAAGCCTATGGCCACTTGCAAACTGGGAACCAAAAGCTTTACAACTCGTGCCGTCATATTGTCATTGAAACGGAAAGAGCACACTATGTTGGGTTCATGCACCACATCTCCCATATACTCGTCATATGTGTGGTTTTCAAACAGAAAGAAGGTTTGGCTCTCATTGGCGTCATACCTCTTGTAGTAGATGAACGTGGGCAGGGACAACATGAAAGCCAGGAACCAGACCGCAATGCAGATCACATGGCCATAGAGACGTGTTTTTGAGCGCATCCGGAACGACCGGCTAACTTGAACAATGGCCATGTAACGGTCGGCACCGATACAGGCCAGCAGGAGGATGCCGCTGTACACGTTCATGCTGTAGAGGCCACTGAGGAGCTTGCAAGCCCCATCGCCCATGGCCCAGTTGTTGTGCTCGTTGTAGATGATGAGCGGCAACGCTAGCACAAACATAATGTCAGCTACGGCCAAGTTGAGCAGGTGGATGTCTGTCATGGATTTGGCCCTCTTGTAGAAGGCGTAGGTGATGATGACGAGGACGTTGCCGATGAAGCCGACGACACAGATGATGGAGTGGACGTAAACGCTGAGGGCATGCTTCAGCTGTGTGTTTCTCCCCATCTCACAGGGCCCCTCCATCCCGTCATACATCTCCGCTAGTTCCTCATCGGAGTAGTTGAAGTCGCCCGTGGTATTCAATTCATCCATGGTTTTCTGAGGGAGGAGGCCGAGAATGATACAGCATGTAAACAATTTGGTGATAAGGTGATAAAATATAACAGTTGTTTTTGAGAAGCACCAGCCTGTACACTGGCCCTCTTCTTGATAAACACATTAGTTAACACATGAGAGGATTTATCTGTTCTCTTATAAACCTGTTCATGAAGATTTACAAGCCTGTTGGCATCAATCCGCCCTAAGCCTACGCATTCAAAATATATGGGTTAAATCTGTTTATGCTTACATTTAGAGTTACCATTTGTCATGGAAACTCTTTGGCAGTTTGTCCTTTCTGCACTGAATAAGTCATCCAATTCTACCCGTGTTCTTCCTTAAGTTTTCTAAATACCTATTGTCTCTCAGATATCTGGGTTTTTTGTTTGTTTGTTTGTTTTAAATACATATATTAGGTTTTTGTAGAAATTGACACTCCAGAATTAAATTAGCACATTCTCTCTCTCTCTCTCTCTCTCTATCTCTGTCGATTACAGGATCATCTGGGCATCTTAATTCACAGCTGTTTGATGGCAATTCATAAAACCGCGTAAAACACTAGCCGCGGTAATTTACTTTCAATTTCTAGAAAAAGAAAAAAGGGGAAAAATACAAAGGAGACTTTCTTTACCATAGACGAATCTGCAGATGACATGCACCTCAACGCACAGCTTTGGTCATACGGCTATTGATAAGTAAATTTCATCATTCTAAATGACAGTCCTCACAAAATTTGCGCAGTAGAATAAAACAGACTTTTAATATTTCCATTTAATTTTGGCCAGACGGAGTCGGTCATATTTAAACAACTCGCAAATCTATCTTTCGAAAGACCTAAGACCATTCTGAAAGCTCTTGTAAAGTGCAATCATTTTTAAAATCTCAGGCAAACAAGTCTTACCGGTGTTACGAGAGAGAAGTCTGCTGGAATGCGATGAAAGTATATGAAAGATTGAAACGGAGACTCTGCAACTCTGTCCAAGCGCAGATTGCACTTGAAAACAAAACCACAAGAGAGGAAGTCCTGCGTGTGAGACACTAGCTTCTGATAAGAGTAGTTAAATCCATACAATGGGAGGTGTCTGTTTTCCCTCATGCAAGTTCTAGTCGGCTACACTCACAAACTTACGTAAGACATGGGAATCTCCGAGGATGGGAAGTTCTTCGCTCAAAGTCACATGACTGTAGGTGGCACCTTCTCCTCTCCCGGTGGCGCCACGCCTGGCTCAATTAAGCCCCTTTCACACATGCACTACAACCCTAAAATAATCGGTATTCTAACCGGAGGGGGCTGTATGTGTGAATGCAAAGGTGACCTGACGTCAGTAAACCCTCCAGATCGTAGCCACGTCAACTTTACAGGAGACCACAAAAATCGCGGAGAATCAGTATTTCGTCAAAAATGAGATAGTGGTGGATACAATTTCCTTAAGTGCTTATCTATCATTCAACTTCTTTTTGAAACTGAAAATGATTTGTAGTTATAGAAAAAATAAGAAATGTCGAGGCAAATTGGTTTAATGGGGGTTTATTGAAATAATGGAAATGTGACAGGCAGCTGAGAACACACGGAGATTGCAGCAGATGAGATAATGATGTTGGAGCGGCGACGGCAGGCTGAGTCAGGGTACGCAGCGTTTTGGTAGCCGGGAACGACTGGCGAGAGGCAGGCAAGGAAGGAAAACGTGTGGCTGGTGAGATACAGACAAGAGCTGTGCTGGCGGCACAGAGAGAAAACCTGAGTGCAGAAGATGAATATTAACACAACTGGCAAATCACAGGCTTAAATTAAAATACACACTTCAACTCGACCAAACGACAACTCTACTGAGCGATCTGAGGCAACGAACGGGCGGTGAGTTGTAGGAGAACCGGGGTATAAATGCAGCAGCAGTGAATAGATGAGAAGCAGGTGTGCCACCGATCGGGACCTGGAATCGCCACACCTACACACAAACACACACACACACGCAGATATACAGCAGGGGGAGCACAGGTGACACAAGGGAGAGGGAACACTAGAAACAAAAGGGAAAAAACAACCAGGAGCATAGCCAGTATTTGTAAGTATTTGGTCGATCTTGGCAAGTGATACCTAATTTTGTTGCTCTGAATCTGTACTTTAGTAGCTTGTGATAAACGAAAATGGAAATTTTGCGAATGTGCCCCTAAATCCTGCGTTCGACCACAAAAGTCCGAATCAGTCGAATCGGATTCTAAACGGACTTTATTCTACCAGCCCCCTAGTACAAACTCCATTCTCTCTTTGTTTGGGTCCATGTGTGAATAGAGCAGATTGTAGTCCGGAGTATGTGTAGCCGATGTGTAAATATAATATGTTTATATTTCACCAATAATCCATTTTCAGTTTCTGTATATACTTTGTTGTTTTTCTGTATACATATGCTTATGTATATGTATTTCTTTTGGGGAGCTTTTATTTTATTTATTGTACTTTTTTTGTGTGACCTCTGACATCTTGTGACGTTACTCTGTAAATTCGCGGGTTTCTCCTCAGTCGACTGGACGCTGTAATGAGGAGAGGTAGGTTTACACTAGTACTTATGCTGTTAACATGGTAAAGCGGGGGTAGAAATGCTAAACGAAGGCGAGAGTCTTACCTTGAACAGGTCACAGATGCTATTTTTTTTGTAATGTTTATTTCGTATGCAAGTGCATTTTCTTTGTTATTTATTGTGTACAGTACTTCTGCATAGAACGCTAGTCGCCAGTCTGGGGCTAGGCTAGCGGAATGCGTGTTTGGTCTACCATGCGGTCCAATTTTCTGTTTCGCTCCTCTGTTAGAGACACGTACATGTAGATGATCGCTTTATAAGGTTTTTGTACTGCTTTTTTGTATGTCACACAGGTATGTAAGCTCCCCCATTTTGTTATTTTGTCGTGTAAATTTGTTTTGTATGATTAATCTTGTTTTGTATAAACATAGTGTATATATTGTTATAACCTCATTTTCTTGTTTAACTTTAGTACTAGCTCTTAGTAACTATAAAAAATTCGCGGGTTTCTCCTCAGTCGACTGGACGCTGTGATGAGGAGAGAGACACGTACATGTAGACGATCGCTTTATGAAATTTTTGTACTGCTGTTTTTGTGTGTCACACAGTCGGCTGGACGCTGTGATCAGGAAAGAATAAATCCTGCCCCTTGGTTGGTTAACCAGAGATTGTCTTCTTATTATGCACAATATACAACACAACGCAGAGTTCTAAAAGTGTCAGACCAGACCGGTCACATATGCACAGCGAGCGAGTGGGCTTGTCGATGCCGTTTCTAACACGCGACAGGCGCGAAACCAGAAGAATACACACATCCGAGGGTGAGGAAGGGTCATTTACACGAAGACGGCAACAAAAATATCTAACTAGAGAGTTGACGAGATTCGGGAGCATCTGTCCGTAAGGGCCGACACTAAAATCGTCAGACAGAAGTCGGTAGCATCATCCACCTTTTTTGATTTGTAAACAAAACACTGCGATTTTGGTGCGATTTCGCAGAGTATTTTTTGCGTCATGTCCTGCCTCCTGCATGCTCTACCCAGGTGCCAGCCCTCGCCTAAACCAAATAGAGTATTTCGAATAGGTGACAATGCATCTGACAGTCTCCTGTGTGCTACATGTGTGAAGGGGCAACTTCGTACAAAATGCGAACCTGATTCTGCGGACATAGTCTGTACTGCATATGTGAAAACAGCTCACATAGTGAAAGATGTGGCGTTGTCTTTGGTTGATCCGTCTACAGAGCGGCAGGTAAAGTAGCTCGTGTCCTCTGAGATGTACCTCTTTCCTTTACAGAATGTGTTCTTCAAAATCTTATGGAGATGAATGCATAATCTGTCCCCAACAAAGGCATAGAGGATGGGGTTTAGACAGCAGTGCAGATAAGCTATAGTCTGGGTCACTACCAGTATCACCACACACAAGACCACACGGACCACTTTGTGTTGCTGGAAGTTCTTTGTGCACCTTAGGGTCAAGATAATGCTGGAGTAGCAGAAACCCTCTCTCTCGCTCTCTCATACTGGCCTGAGCAATGAATAAACTCTGAGTACTTTTGAGTTTTGCTCCTGCTGGATTAATTCTTTTTTAGTTTTAAAAGAACAAGAAGGATGTGAACAGAAAAGAACATGAATAGGTCTTTGCTATGGACCACAGCATCTTGTAGAGGAAACATTTTGTCACACAGGCCTGTGGACGCTTTACTGTATTTCAGGAGTGCTGCTTAATAGATGTAGTTATTTTCACACTGATTCAGGAGGCTAACACTTAATTTAAAAAGTCAGTCACATTTGCTTGCAACTGATTTACAGGTTCATGAGCAACAACTTCTTGTGAATATGACCCGCAGTCTATGGGCGTCTCACAGGGGGAGAGAGAGAGATGATTGTCTCTATATTGGATGGGGGGAGCACAAGTCTGAATGGTCGACAAAATCAGTGAAGTCTATGACTGCATCGGGAGCAGACCTTCCAGCCGCAAGAGCAGTCGTCTGCAGAGCCCGTTATCTGTTGTGTCTCTGGAAGAAAATTACATGATACAGTATTATAACGAGGCGGCTAAAAATTGTAAAGGCTTGACAAGAATGCCAGATGATGTCAACATGAAAGGCTGTGGGATATGTACCATGTACACGACTCCAGAATTGATCGATGGAGTTACGTAGCCCCTCTAAACAAAGGAGCATTCGCCATGGTGCACGAGGCAACAACCTGTAACGGGGAGCTGTATGTCTCTGGCGGATCTTTGTTTTATCGCCTTCTGAAATACGATTCCAAACGGGACGACTGGATAAAGTGCCCTTACAACAACAGCAGGAAAAAATCTGCAGATATGGTTGCGCACAGAAACTTCATCTACAGATTTGACGTTAAAATGTGACTGTGGTGTAAGTGCGTTTAGATATCACACTGGCGAGAAATCGCGACCTTGCCACACACAGTAGTAAACCTGATAATAGAAGAGCTCTATGGCTTCATTCTCCTAGCAGAACTAAGCCATAGGGCTCTTCTGTTAGGAGGTTTACTACTTACTCTGAGTTAACTTATCCGGGTTAGTCACTACTTGGAATACCCCCTAGATACAAGTCAAGAGCCTGATGGAAACTCCCATCTTGCCACGCCTTAAATTTTCCCCACTTTGTAATCATGAGAAAATATTTGCCTCCAAAAATCCATATGTGTCATAAATGCTTTGTGTGAGAGAGCAGACTGTGTTTTAGCCTTTTCTTTCATCTTCTCCACTTTCCCTGGTGTGATGCTTTGAACTGTCACCAGGCTCTCTATATCATCTGCAAATCTGCAGTTATTTCATAAGATGTCTGCAGGAGCCAAATTCAGTGAACACCATTTTTTTTGGAAATATTTTTGCGTTGGAATAACGCCATTTTTTGTTATTATGTTACCTTATATGTGTTGAATTAGATGTCAGATATTTGGTGATGAAAATTGTGGAAATAAGGTCAGTTGATATGTTGATATTGTACTTGTTGATTGTAGATCTGCTATTGCACATGTGTAGATATCAGAATGTTATGAAAGCGAAACTATGCGACTGAGTCAGTACTTCAGACACGTGCACGCTTTGTAAGCGAACAGTCTTTTGACCATTATCTGTAGCCTTATCGTTATGATCTTGTAATGTAAGACATTATCCACAACTGCAAGAACTACGAAAGAAGAATGATTTAACTGCTGGACCTCATTCTGTTTACTTTATGATTCCTGAGAGTAAACAACACCAATGTTCACCCAGACCTGGTCCTGTGAGTAACTGCATTAGTGAGATGGATGATAGAAATTAGAGTTGGATACAGATATGAGTCAGAAATGACCTTTTATTGTGCCCATGTGAAAGAAGTGGCTTAATTATAACAAAAACACAGAGCTGAAATTGTGCCTCAGACAAACAGACAGCACTACTGGCCTTTTCCTCAGACAGACAGCTCTATTGGCTTTGTCTTCAGTCAGACAGACAGAGAGACCGACAGACAGACAGACCGAAAGCTCTACTGGCCCTTTCTTTAGACGGACAGATAGCCATTTCTTCATCACAGACCGCTCTAGTCAGTAATCCCATAGTGATTCATTCTGAAGAGCTTACTAATGGCAAATCTGGGGAATGGCACCACCTACTGGACTGCAAAAGCAGATTTAGATTGCTTGTCAAATAGAAAAAGTTTCATAAATTTGGAAGATTAAGCATCAAAAAGACACGTCTATATATTAATGTAAAAATGTTCCTTTTGTAAAATAACACAGTTTATATTATGTTAATAGTTTCACTATAAACCTGTGATCTGTCTCTCAACGGATAAATTTGATAAAATCTAAATAAATAACTTTAAAAAACATTGGTTCTCTGTTTTTCCAAGTTACCTATCAACCTTATGAACTGAACCCATGAACAATTAAAATAAATGACACCAGAATGTGAATTCACTTTTAAGTAATCTCTTAAGGCTTTTAATATCTAGCTTAATATTTGATCACTTACAAAATAACTGACTGCAGAAATAGCTCAGTAAAACAAAACAAAACAAAAAAATTTTAAAAATGAACAAAAAAACACTCTAAGTGAAGCACACAAAAAGGAGACACGACAAAGTGCCTCCTTGACAAACACTCCTACACATGTCACTTTACACCACTTAGACATTACACCACTGTTTATCTACATTACTTCACAAGCAAGACTTATAGGGACTCCTGAGTCACACTCCTCTATGAGCATTATGCTGTGTTTTTATACTGCATTTTCTCAAAACACAAGCCTTCAGTCTTATCTCAAGCATGTTGCGGTTCTTAAATGTCCTTGTAATATTTTTTCTTCAAGTATGTTCAAATCAGCTACGGCCACAAGGTTCCCGAAAGATATGTGAGCCCTTGAAGTTTTGAAAGTTCTTCACTTAAAGTCACACGGTTGGAACTGGAACCATCTCCTCTCCCGCTGGCACCACGCCAGGCTCACATTGTGAAAGACGTGGCATTTTCTTTGGTCGATCCATCTACAGAGCGACGGCTAAAGTAGCTTGTGTCCCCTTGGAAGTACCTCTTTCCTTTACAGAATGTGTCAATCAAAATCTTACGGAAGTGGTTGCGGAAATTGACCCCAACAAAGGCATAGAGGATGGGGTTTAGACAGCAATGCAGATAAGCTATAGTCTGGGTCACTACCAGTGCCACTTGTATGCTAACTTCCTGGTCACATTCCATCTGCTGGAACAAGACCACAGTGAAGTAGAGGAGAGTCGTGTTGTAGGGGACATGACAGGCCAAGAACACTATCACAACACACAAGACCACACGGACAGCTTTGTGCCGCTGGAAGTTCTTGGCGCGCTGTAGGGTCAAGATAACACTGGTGTAGCAGAAACCCATGATCAGAAGGGGAAGACAGAAACCTATGGCCACCTGCGAACTGGGAACCAAACGCTTTACAAGACGCGCCGTCGTGTTGTCGTCGAAATGGAAAGAGCACACTATGTTGGGTTCATCTCCCATATACTTGTCTTCCAATGTCTTCACATATCCCATGTAGTTGTCATAGTCGTCATCGAAGCTTTTGAATTCATTTAAGGATTGCCTTTCATTGGCATCATACCTCTTGTAGTAGATGAACGTGGGCAGGGACAGCATGAGAGCCAGGAACCAGACCGCAATGCAGATCACATGGCCATAGACTCGTGTTTTTGAGCGCATCCGGAACGACCGGCTAGCTAGGACAATGGCCATGTAACGGTCGGTACCGATACAGGCCAGCAGGAGGATGCCGCTGTACACGTTCATGCTGTAGAGGCCACTGAGGAGCTTGCAAGCCCCATCGCCCATGGCCCAGTTGTTGTGCTCGTTGTAGATGATGAGCGGCAACGCTAGCACAAACATAATGTCAGCTACGGCCAAGTTGAGCAGGTAGACGTCCGTCATGGATTTGGCCCTTTTATAGAAGGCGTAGGTGATGATGACGAGGATGTTGCCGATGAAGCCAATGACACAGATGATGGAGTGGACGTAAACGCTGAGGGCATGCTTCAGCTGTGTGTCTCTCCCCATCTCACAGGGCTCCTCCATCCCATCATACATCTCCGCTAGTTCCTCATCGGAGTAGGTGAAGTTGCCCGTGGTATTCAATTCACCCATGGTTTTCTGAGGGAGGAAGCCAAGAATGATACAGCATGTAAACAATTTGGTGATAAGGTGATAAAATATATCATTTGTTTTTGAGAAGCACCGGCCTGTACACTGGCCCTCTTTTTGATAAACACATTAGTTAACACATGAGAGGATTTATCTGTTCTCTTACAAACCTGTTCGTGAAGACTTGCAAGCCTGTTGGCATCAGTCCGCCATAAGGCTAAGCATTCAAAATATATGTTTTAAATCTGTTATTGTTCTTGTTGTTGTTTTCTAAAATAAATATTTTGTAAATATTAGATATTGAATTTATGCTTACATATAGAGTTACATAAAAATAAATGTTTAGAGGCATTTTGCATGATAAATTCAATCATACGTCTGGGTATTTAGATTAAATAAGTTAAATAATTCATTTAAATCCAAGCGTTCAATGTAAAAGTAGGGACGTTTTTGTTCTAATAATTAAAATTGGAATAAAATAATAATGCTAAATTGTAAGTGCTTTCTAAAAACTCTAAAGATTAGAATTAGTTTTGGATGGTCAAGCACCATACAAAGACAGTGGAGTCAAGAGATTGTTTGGAGATGAGAATGAAAAAGGTAAATGTCAAGTCTTGAGGAAGTCACAGGAAGTTCATATTTATATCAATATTTTTACTATAAACCTGTGATCTGTCTCTCAAATGATAAATTTAACCAAATCTCAATAAATAACTTTAAAAAACATGTAACTTGGAAAAACAGAGAACCAGTCAACCTCATGAACTGACCCCATGAACAATTAAAAGAAATGACACCAGAATGTGTTTTTAGCTTAAATTAATCTTTTATGGCTTTTAATATCTAGCTTAATATTTGATCACTTACAAAATAATTGACCACAGAAATAGCTCAATAAACAAAACTAAAAAAAAAAGTTCAAAAAATGTTCAAAGTAAAGCACACAAAAAGGAGACACAACAAAGTGTCTTCTAGACAAACACTCCTAGGCATGTGACCACTGAGAATATTCACATGGAGAAGCGGTGTAATTGTCTTTTAGACATTACACCACTGTTTATTTATGTTACTGTACAAGCAAGACTTATAGGGGCTCGTGAGTCACACTCTATGAACATTATGCTGTGTTTTTATACTGCATTTTCTCACAATGTAAGCCTTCAGTTTTATCTCGAGCATGTCCTTGTAATATTTTTTCTTCAAGCATGTTCTAATCAGCTACATTTACAAAGTTCCGAAAGACTTGAATCTCTGAGGTTTTGAAAGTTCTTTGCTCAGAGTCACATGACTGGAACTGGAACCGGAACCATCTTCTCTCCCGCTGGCACCGCGCCAGGCTCACATAGTGAAAGACGTGGCATTGTCTTTGGTCGATCCATCTACAGAGCGACGGCTAAAGTAGCTTGTTTCCCCTTGGATGTACCTCTTTCCTTTACAGAATGTGTCCGTCAGAATCTTACGGAAGTGGTTGCGGAAATTGACCCCAACAAAGGCATAGAGGATGGGGTTTAGACAGCAGTGCAGATAAGCTATAGTCTGGGTCACTACCAGTGCCACTTGTATGCTAACTTCCTGATCACATTCCATCTGCTGGAACAAGAGCACAGTGAAGTAGAGGAGAGTCGTGTTGTAGGGGACATGACAGGCCAAGAACACTATCACCACACACAAGACCACACGGACAGCTTTGTGCCGCTGGAAGTTCTTGGCGCGCTGTAGGGTCAAGATAACACTGGTGTAGCAGAAACCCATGATCAGAAGGGGAAGACAGAAACCTATGGCCACCTGCGAACTGGGAACCAAACGCTTTACAACCCGTGCGGTCGTGTTGTCATCGAAACGGAACGAGCACACTATGTAGGGTTCATCTCCCGTATACTTGTCATATGTGTCGTCTTCGAATGACTTCACATCTCCCATATAGTCGTCATAGGTGTGGTTTTCGAATATCTTTACATATCCCATGTAGTTGTCATAGTCGTCATCGAAGCTTTTGGATTGCCTTTCATTGGCGTCATACCTCTTGTAGTAGATGAACGTGGGCAGGGACAGCATGAGAGCCAGGAACCAGACTATGATGCAGATCACACGGCCGTAGACCTGCGTTTTCGAGCGCATCCGGAACGACCGGCTAGCTTGGACAATGGCCATGTAACGGTCGGTACCGATACAGGCCAGCAGGAGGATGCCACTGTACACGTTCATGCTGTAGAGGCCACTGAGGAGCTTGCAAGCCCCATCGCCCATGGCCCAGTTGTTGTGCTCGTTGTAGATTATCAGCGGCAATGCTAGCACAAATATAATGTCAGCTACGGCCAAATTGAGCAGGTAGACGTCTGTCATGGATTTGGCCCTCTTGTAGAAGGCGTAGGTGATGATGACGAGGACATTGCCGATGAAGCCGACAACACAGATGATGGGGTGGATGTAAATGCTGAGGGCATGCTTCAGCCATTTGTCTCTCCCCATCTCGCAGGGCTCTTCTATGTCTATGTCTCCATAACTGGGATTATTCATTTTATGCATGGGTCTCTGAGGGAGGAAGCCGAGAATTTAAGTTTAAATTTAATCCCATTATTGTGGGATTATAAATGAGCACACACATACACTAGGAGCAGTGAGCACACACACACACACACACAGAGCAGTTGGGGGTTAGGTACCTCGCCTAACTTGAAGGGCACTTCAGCCACATACATTGTGCATTCACCACCCCACCCACATTCTTCCTACCGGTCCTGGTGATAAATGTTTTGACATGATAAATTTAATCTTAGCTAAGGGGACCTAGATTAGATAAATTAAATATTTCATTTAAATCCAAGCGTTCAATGTGAAAGTAAGGAATTTTTTATGCTAATAATTAAAATTGGAATAAAAATAATAATGCTGATTCGTCAGTGTTTTTTTTAAAAAACTGTAAAGTTTAGAATTAGTTTTGGATGACCAAGCATCGCACAAAGACTGCTGAGTCAAGAGACTGTTTGAAAACGAGTGTGAAAAAAGCAAATGTTGAGTCTTGAGGAAGTCACAGGAAGGCTAGTTAGCCTGCAGAAGCTTAAAGCCTGCAGCAGGAAAAGCAGTGTCTCTCTTAGAGTGCAGGTCTGGTGATGGAACAACAGCAAGCAACTGGATGTCAGAGAGCATTGTGACCAGAGGGGGTCTCAGTGCACACAGTGAGAGCAGAGAGCGTGGAGACAGAACAGAACAGTACAGGCTTTGAGAAGCAGGAAGGAACATTGTTCTGTAATAGATTGTGTGTGTGTGTGTGTGTGTGTGTGTGTGTCTGTGTGACAGACAATAAGCAGAAGCTGTGAACGTAAGGGAAGACGTGCTTTGCCGCGAATGCCGCAGGGTAAGAGAGGGCAACCAGCATGTGCATGAAGTTTAACAGTGAGACCCGGTGCACATCTGGTCACTGGGTCCCCCCCTCCATTAGAGACAGCATTACTGCAGTCTGCATGTAACACATCTCTGCAATAGCGGTGAAGACTCTGGCTCTTCTGGTACTGTATTTCATTCATTGAACTGAATGAAACAGTGCAGTTTAATATCATGCTAAGATTTTTTTTTTTTTGACGGGTTATTGAAATGAAATAAAAACAGATATTGAGAGAATGGCAGAGGTAGTAATGAGGCAGAAAGTTTTTCATTCGTCTGAAGTCTCCCATGAAGTCTTCAATATGGTACATAACACGGGGATGTGTGTGAAAAGCCTTTGTGTGTTGTTAGTGTAATTCTGACAGGTTGGAGCATGGAACATTCTACTGATGTATTTTAATTTGTCTACATTAAATAAACTGCGTTGAACATAAACCACAAACATTAGTTAATCTGACAGTGAAAACAAGCTTTTTGACTTAAACTGACATAACTTAGAACACTATGTACATTTACAGATAAAAGTAGACGTTGTAGACACAGACACTGCAAGAGCACAAAAATTGCTGATTTTGCCAATTTTTGTCAATAAGTCTTCAGAAAGGGTTATATGTTCATGGTGAATTGGAACATGTGAACTCTTACGTGACCCTTATTCAAACCCATGCCAGCATCATTCACTGTTTGCGAATCAGAAATGTACCCCTTAAGCGCACCGTTCTTTATCAAGGCTGGAAATCTGAACATTTTGAAATTGCACTGAAGTTTGTTGCACTTTTATGGTAACAGATTTGCATAGCAGCTAGGAGGAAATCTGCAGAAAATCAGGTCACGAAAATGCAGTAAAAAGCCACCAAGAGTCAAATACCTCCTGCCGACCTATTTGTGCGGGATAAAATGACATCAGAAATTGGTGATGGTCTAACCTAAGTACAGCAACCGGTCTATGGCCTCACTAAGTGTTCTCGAAAAATACACAACTAGAGTATTGAGTAGTCTGAAAACCATATGCTAGGACAGTCCATCTCATGAGAGCATAGCGAAACACTGGACACTTCATTTTCGTGTTCAAGAGAAAATCTGTTTGGGGCGTCATTTTAAAGAACTGTGCTCATATCTGCTAAATACAAACCAATAAAAAAACGTAATCTGGCTTTTAGGTTATATCATATGTAAAAGAGGTGCTACTAATACACATATCGACATAGACACATACACGCACACACAGAGTGTTGTCATAATTTCAACAGCAAACAAAATATATCATGTTCCGTCATCTCCTGCTGAGCTTCCCTGTTGCGGCTCTTTAAATCGTCCCTATTCTACTCTGCGGGTATAAAAGAGCACCCCCCCCCCCCCCAGATTTGTAAGATAATGTTGCGTGCGTTCTTCGAAACACAATTTTTTCCACCTCCAGCGTATTAGCGCCTTTCTAATAAATCATACGACCATTCCAGGCAGTGAGGAAGCTGCCTGGAACGCTGAGTCTGTGCTGTGCTTGGTTAGTCGTCATCCATCCGATGTTCGGGGATTTATAGCATGCTGCTCAGAATCAGCACGACTCTGGATGAAGCCTGGGTGGATGTTCGTGTGGTTTAAAGCTTTAATATGATTAATATAATGTGTCAGAGATGTATTCATGAGTGTGCGTCTTTTTAATGGCCATTTGTCATGGAAACTCTTTTTAACGGTTAGTCCTTTCTATACAGAATAAGTGATTCAGTTCTAGCCATGTTCTTCCTTACCTTTTCTAAATACATTTTCTTTGTAAAACACCTCATTTTTTAATAATTATATTGAGTTTGTATAAAAATTGATACTCAAGAACTATATTACCACTTGCGAGCATGACATTCTCTCTCTCGCTCGCTCTCTCTTTTTCTCTGCATGTTTGAGAATTCCGTTTTTTCAAACTTGAAAAAATTCAAACTCATTATTTTTTAATCTTTACAATACCATAATTCATCTTCGCTTGATATAGAAACACAAGTCTAACACAAAAACAGAAATCGCAAATAAATAGCCTATATTTTTGGAAGAATTAGAATTTCAGCCCCACGAAACGTAACATTTGGTAGAATTAAGCTGATACAAAAACTATCGACTACATCATTTTTACAGTTGATGTGCCTGGCATTTCACCCGACGATTATAGGGTCTGGGCATCTAAATTCGCAACAGTTTGATGGCAATTCATAAAACTGCGTAAAAACACTAGCCGCAGTAATTTACTTTCAATTTCAAGTTTACAAAGAGAAAAAATTGCATAGAAAGTTTTTATTTACGATAGACGAATCTTCAGGGCAGTTTTAATGACATTACCTTCCCTCACAGCTTTGGTCAAACGGCTATCGATAAGCAAATTTCATCATTCTTTACGACAGTCCTTTAAAAAATTTGCGCTGTAGGACATTCATTTCGGCCAGACGGAGTCGGTCACTTTCCAATAAACCGTAAATCTATCTTTCGAAGACCTGCTAAGACCATCCTGTAAGCCCTTGTAAAGTGCATTCATTTTTTAAAATCTCAGGCAAACAAGTCTTACCGGTGTTACGAGAGAGAAGTCTGCTGGAATGCAATGAAAGTATGTGAAAGAATGTAACCGAGCCTCTGCAACTCTGTCCAAGCCCAGATGGCACTTGAAAACAGAACCATAAGAAAGGAAGTCCTGCGTGTGAGACGCTAGCTTCTGATAAGAGTAGTTAAATCCACACGATGGGAGGTGTGCGTCTATGTGTGTGTGTTTACGCGTGTTCGCACATACGGGTGTGCGTGCATGCAGTGGAGATTGAAAAGAAGCAGAATCAAAAGAAATTCCTTTTTTTTTTTCAATTAAACTATTTTATCCTGTTTGTGAGTCATGAGACACAAATGAATATTTAATTAAATTTAAGAACCACTGTTGAATTCACCACTTTTCCACAACCATACCACCTTTTATTATAGTAATAATAATTTAGATTTAAAGAGGACTTTTTAATCACAAGGGTACCGACTGCTTTGGGAAAGAATAAATATGAAGTACAGATAATAAGGAGGTATATAAAAAACAAAGAAATTAAAACATACATATGGAAAGATTTACAATGAGCAGTTGAAATCAGGATCAAAGTTAACCAAAGCAGGTTCCCAAAAGTTTGTTTTCAGAGGGTTATTGAAAGAAGCACCAGTAAAACCCTCTTTTCTCTGAAGCCAGGCCATTTCACAGACTGTACAGTGTTCACCTGATTTTTAGCATTGACCTAAAAATAAATAAATAATCTTTTTTTAAGAAAAGCGTCGAGTTTAGTGTTTCCAGTGGGTTTGTAGTTAATACACTGCTGATAAACTGAGGCCAGGCCACATCTGGGAAAAAGGGGGAAAAAAGAGAGCAATTGATCTCAAAAACATTTTGAAATCAATTGCAAAGCATCAAATGACTTTTTCTAATCATACTCTTAAGTCGCCTTGTCCTGAACAGTGTGGTATGAGCCAAAGCCAGAGAAGGAACTACTGATTCCAATACATGGTATACAAGAAAGCTCCAGTTGTCTGGCCCAGTGGAAAAACAATGCATGTGTTTATGTAGAAGATGACAGAAGATATGATGGAATGAAAACTTGGCTGGGCTGTTGTCACAACTTCCTTGACAAACGAAGTTGAAACAACACGGAGAGGGCGAGCCAAGAATTTCATCTACGAAATTTCAACGGGTCCTTGAGAGGCACTGACTCAACTGAACACAATAACTCATTACTGGAGCGCAAAAAAAAAAAACCCTTCATTGTTTTTTAACATGAGATCTAATTGTCACTTTAGTTTCCGAAAATCAAAAAAAAAAAAAAAAAAACTTGTTTATTCGGAAAGAGGTGTTAACACTAGTTCCAGAGGAAGGATATACAATAAAACGGCTGGTGTTGAACACACTTAAGACGGCAAAATCAACTCAGTGGACTTTGTTTACTGTAATTAATATGTGTATGTGTTAGCCAGCTTCTTGGGGGCGGGGGGAGGAGGGGGGGACCTTTAAATACTAAAACAATTATACAAAAGTAAAGGGTTATGCAAACGTCTTCCCGTTCTGCTGTGTGTGTTTTTAATTACTGTTTAAAAATCCAAAGCTGGATTCCATCATTATTTAAACCAGCCTAAACACATCATCTGTGCTTTCTCAGTCTTGTTGAAATAGTGAGAGAGAGATGACTAGTATAACTCTTAGTGTGTGTGTGTGTGTGTGTGTGTGTGGAAGGGGCGTGTGTGAGAGAGAAATATAGTGTGAGAGAAAACATACTCTGATCCATGGTGACGGAGGTATTTTAATAGGTATGTTACACAGCATGACAGCCATAAATAAGTTTAATACATGAACAGACTGGGAAGATCAGAGGTCAGGCCACCTCCTCCATGTAATCAGCTTCTTGACTGATCTGAGACACACTCACATCCTGAGTCATATCGTCCAGCTGAGAAAGAGACAGAGAGGTGGGGCGGGGGGGGGGGGGGGCAGAGAGAGAGAGAGCGAGAGACAGAGAGAGAAATGAAATAAGAGATGAGGAGAAAGAAAAGTCAACTAGGTCCCATCAAACATCCAAAATAAGGCAAAAGTAGAATGTCCATGTCACGTGAGTCCTGATAATGATCTCTCTCTCTCTGTTCTCTCTATGGTCCTGCTCCTGCAAAGCTCCCCCTTACAGTAACTAAGTCCCAAATTAAGCCCTCACTTCCTGCTTGATGTAAAAAAAACAAAACAAAACAAAAAAACGCAGCACAATCGAAGTGGTTCACCATGCATGTGTGTGTGTGTGTGTGTGTGTGTATGACAGAACATGTACACAGTCAGACGGCGAGTGTATATGTGTGAGAGAGTCAGAGAGACAGAGACAGAGAGCAAATGAGAGAGAGAGAGCAAGACGGCTGGTGCAGCTGTTACCTCAGTGCTCTGTGTGTGTGTGTGTGTGTGTGTGACAGTGAGTGAGTGAGTGAGAGAGAGAGAGAGAGAGAGAGCGAGAGAGCGCGTGCGTTCTGTTACCTTATCGCTAATGTCGGGGCCCTCTATAGAAACTTCTTCTATCTCTTCACCAATGCTCACTTCGCTTTTTGAGTTTTCAGACTGATGGCTGAGTGGTTTCACCCAGGCAGTTGCAAAGTAAGAGGGGGGGGCAAAAAAAAGAAAAAAAAAGAAAAAAAAGAAAAAAGAAAAAGGTTTGTGTATTACCCTCAAAGCCATTATCATGTCTCGCACAGAATAACATCAAACTCCCGAATGAAGAAGTGCCACTTCTTTCATATTTGACTGCCTTACCTGTTAAAGTCATCATCGTACTCTATATCCTCATCTGTAAAAAAACAACAGAGAACACATCACACTCTCCTCAAAAACCTGGATAAACATTTCAATTATTGTACTTTTAAATAAAAGATATATATATATATATATATATATATATATATATGTATATAAATAAACCGTTTGGAGATGACAGATATGAGGAGAAAGATTAAATTAAAGGTGTATAATATATTTTCTGGGGTTGACTAATTAAATACAATGTGTACGCTGTGTGGTTATAAGCAGGTTCTGTGCCTTACGGATGGGGGGTAAACTATAGACACAGTGGAGGCGTACCCATCATAGGGGATCCTGTTTTCTCGTTCCGTGTCTTCACATCTTTGCCATCGCTGTCTTTAGAGCGTAACGAGCCTGACACGGGGAACAGGGAAACAGAATGCGTCAAACACAACACGCGGGAAGAGTCAACGGTGCCTTAAAGAACCATCCCAAAGAAGTTCCTCGTCCCCAAGGCAACCGAGAGAGCAGCCCCGCCCTCTTCTCTAAACCAAACACCTGCTCCTCCCTCCGCGTCGAAAGGAGCGGATGAAGTGGCAACACCATATCTAGACCGACAGTTTGATTTCCGTCTGCTTTGGTAAGTCCCAAAAAAGGCGGACCTGCCTGTTTTGCTTTTGAGCCTGGCTTAAACACGAATGAGTTTTATTAAGCTTCAGAAAGAAACTGACTTATACTCAGTAACAGTAATCGGTGCATTTTACATACACAAAAGACACGCAGCCCACAGAGGCCTAAGGATGAGAGCAAACAAGAGTCTCAGCTAAACGAGGCCTCACCGTTCCTGCCGGCCGCGTGGTCTCTCTGCTCTCCGCAGCTCCTCAACGGCGGGCTGGCGGACAGGGAGGACAGAGACTTCTCCGCGGCTCTCCTGGAGGTAGAGGGAGGAGAGAGAGAGAGAGAGAGAGAGACGAAGATCAAACTCCGAATGGGAGTCGCAATGAGGAGGCGTAACTGAGACGCGAGTGAGACGTCAAGGAGAGAGGGGGAGAAAAAGACAGGAGAGGACACCTGGGCTCACCTCGCCTCACATACACGCCCGCCTCTAACCTCAGCGTCGGAGAAAACCTCTTCTCCATCAGCCTCAATGTCACTGCATATGGCTGACAGGCTGAGCCCAGACACGGAGTGAACACACACACACACACACACACGCACCCCCAAGAGAAAGACGCACACTTAACAGACAATTGCAGACTGGAAAAAGGTTAAAAGTTCAAGCCCAAAAACGAACAAGTCTTTCCAGGGCAATGGCACCAAAAGGCCAATTTCAAAAGGTCAAAAACCAAACAATTAGGCAGGGGTGAACAAATGATTATTTATTTATATATATATTTTTTTAGTTCTGGGGTTTCATGTTTTGGTTGCTCAGGTCCAAAAAAACACACGTTTCACGAGTGACAGTGGTGTTGTGAAAACCCAGCCAATGTTACAGTGAAGTGCAGAGCTAATTCACTTGTCCATCCCTGGGGAGGAGGGGTTGGTACTGGCAGGGGAGGGGCAGAATGAAATGCAGAGAGCTGGGGAGGCGGAGTCAGGACTGGCATGCAGACTCACTCATTTAGGCTAGTGCCCCTCTTCATTTGGGAAAAGGATCGCCCTGACAGACTCCCCTCTCTCTGAGAGTGGTTGCTTCTTTCGGACGAGAGACAGAGGGGATTGAAAAAGAAAAAGAAAGAAAGGCAGAAAGAAAGAAAGAAAGAAAGACAGAATGCCAGACAGGTGGACCACAGAACAACAAGGGAGACGGGGGGGGGGGGGGGGGGGGGGGGGGGGGTGTTGGGGAGGAGGACAAAGCCAACAGACGTCCTCTCTGATAAGCCAGGCCATGACACTAAAAGTCTAAAATCTAAAACAGTTCACACAGCTTAATCCCCCTTAAAAAAACAAAGAGAGAGAACCTGACCTGACAAAGGATATGCTGCAAGTGTTCTTTTAGCCTAAAGAGGGAATGTGGTAACTGTAACACTGTCCTTAAGCTTCAAAGCCCAGGCAATAATACTTACTCTTTCGCACTATAGCTCTTCTCAGACAGGCTCATGCCCGAGTTTCTCTTTTCTGCAGAGGAACGACTATCATTTCCAAAAGCAGTCATCATAAAAAAAAAAACACAAACAAAAAAAAAGACATAAAGAAAGACAAACAAGAGAAAAGACAGAAAGAGGAGACTGATGTGAGCAATGTTGTATAAATACCAGCCCAAACTTCTCCAAGGCTGGACCTGCTATCAGACCACAGACAATGGAGAGTGTCGCTTTCTTTGTTGTCTTTTGAAATATCGGTCATGTTCTTTCACGTAGTTCCATGTTTTAGGGTTTCAGAGACAATGATGCCTCGCTCTTTTTAAAAAGACCAGCAAACAAAAGAAAAAAAAAAAGTTTCTATACTCTCTTAACACATTCGCCGAGTTCCCTTTTCAAAACCTCAACGCACGTGTTACAGAGCGTGATGGGTTTTGCTGTACGCTGTTGAGTTCTGCAGAGAAGCAGAGATGGCTGCATCTCCTCTGTCTTGTCAGGTCCGCTTACCAGCCGTACGTCTTCTGAGGTTTAGGGAGAGGGTCGTCGAAGAAAGAGTCTCCCTCTTCCTCATCCTCGTCTTCGTCGCCCAGGTCCAGGGATCTCCGCAGGGGCACGGAGGCGTTCCTGGCAGCATCGCCAATGCCCTCCGTGATCCCAGGGGTCACATGCACCTGACCTCTGCTCTTCTCTGTGCCACTGGCATTGCTGTGGCTTCCGTCACTTCCCTGTGCGTGACATTTCACCGAAACAATGAGAAGAGTTCAAACCAGACACACACACACATACAAAACTCTTTTATTCTGAGTACATTCACAGCTAGGGGGGGGTGAGATTTGGTTACATCACCACTTCCTGTGTACTGTTCAGAATACTGAAACTGAGCTAAAATAGACTCACAAAGCCCCACAGAGGTTAGTGGCGTCGGAACATGTAGGCTAAACCTAAAAAAATCATGCATCCGAAAAACATAAAAACAACAACAACAACAAAAAAAAAGACTAACATCCCTAGCAAAAATATCTTTTAGAGGTCTTAAAACATGAACTCTCTCAAGTAAAACAGCATTTTAAAGCTTTGACTTTTTCTCTTAAAGTCTCTGTGAACACACCAGTCAGGATTTTAAATGGGACATCAGTAATGATAGCAGTGCTTGACTAGGTCAGTCATTTCCAAAACTGCATCCCACAGTAAAAGTCATCCACTTACAGGACAAAGTCCTGAGCAGAGGGGGGCAGTTATAGAACACATTTAAATTTGTAATGGAGGTAAGAGCAGAGTGCATCCTGGGAGGTGTTTTTGATGGGTGTAAAATGCTTTTTTTGCCTTGAGATGTAACCTACTTGGTTGATTAGTTGTTAAAAGACCATTAGCACAGTGTAGAGGCAGGGACTATGAGAAAAAACAGGCCAACCCACCGCAAACTAAAACACAAAAGTTTTCTTCACAAGTCACTTAAAGTCAATATATGGTCAACAATAAAAATATAATGGTGGAAAAGCACTAAACTAATTTTATTACTAATCTTGAAAGCCACTCCCCAGTTTGAGAGAACACTTTTAGAGAACAAAAACAATTTTCAACAGATATGAACCATATTCATTCAATCCATTTTCAATCTCCTGTTGTTGGGTTTTTTGGGGGGGGGTTTTCAATCCCAATTCGTCCAGTGAAGTGACTCTGAGGAGCTGGAGGAGTTGCAGATGGACTTGTGGAGCCTGCATTCAGAAGACCAGCCCAGTACAGCCTGTGCTAATGGTTTAACCCCATACCAATTCAACCACAGAGCTTAGGATCACGTTCAGTACCCGCGACAAGTCGCCCGAAAATAACAGCAGTCTAAGCTGCCACAGACCAATGAGAAAACTCGACTTATTCTGTGTTAATTTGACGCTGTTGGTGGTAGAGTGTAGGCCCCTGCTCTGTTTGGTTGAGTTGGTTGTGAGAGTCCCTCAGCCTAAAGCGTAGCATGCATTTACCTGAACAACAGTTCTCTGTTCCACTGCACTTTGTTTTAGAAATCCTCTATATCTGGGTATCTAAGCATGAGAACAAACCTTGTCAGATGTCTAGAGCACTACAAAGACCCAGGCTACAACATCTAACCAAGCCAAGCTACAGAGAGAAAGCACCAGCCTCTCTGTCACACAACAACTCAGCTCAGTGACCAGGGCAGAGTCACTGGAGGCTGAAGAAGTGTACAGTTCTTTCTGTCTGTCTATTTGGAAATTGACAGTAATGACTGCCATCCTAAATGGCTATTTTTCGTGGGGGGGGGGGTATAGAAATTAAAGTGGAACCCTTTGCTTAAGCCGATTTTGTCCAATCCGAATGTACAATGTACCTAACTGAGCTCTAGCAAAGACTCAGAAAGAAGAAAGAGAAGGAATTAAAAAAAAAAAAAAAGAAGAAAAAAAAGATGCCAAGCAGGCGAACAAACTGAGGAGGGATTCGAGTCGAATAACGCCCCAAAATGGAAGATGGGTCAGAATTTACTAGCACAAAAAAAGGTAACGAATATGAAATGACTGAAAGGTAACTGAGGGGAAAAACACATTCTTTGATCGCACTCATATCCATTTCTCTCTGTTATTTCTAATTTCAAGAACTGCCTTACCTCTACATCCTTACAGAGAGCACAAAACACAAACGTCTCAATTTAAAAACAGTCATTCCTTCATTTCACACAGATACACTCACACACAAACACAGTATTCACAAATCAAGACTCTTTCATGCATAAAACCCAGGCAGGTCAAATAGACCTCTCTCTCGAGGGGGAGAAACCCTTGAGTCATTGTGAGACAATCTACGCCCAACTGACAACCTTTGTGACAAATTCATTAACCATAAATTATAAACTCTCCACACACACACAGATATCATCAAACAGCAATGATCTATGCGGTAACATTCTGTGGAATTTTTTTTTTTTTTCTTTTTAATTTTGACTCTTTGGACCAGCGTAGATTTGATGCCACTGAACACAGTTGAACCACAAAACAAAACACCAACACAAAAAAATGAGACATGTTTGAAAACAACATATTTGAACAAACAGGGTAGTGAAGACATGCGAAAGACGTAATATATGTGAGAAATGTGTGGTGGTTAAAATGAAACAACACTAAGGCAGATTATTTCACACACATCTACCACAAAGGCCTGATGATAAAGTTAGTGAAAATAAAAATGAGGTCACACAGAAAAAAAGAAAGAAGAAGAAGGAGAAGAAGAAGAAGAAGAAGAAGAAAAAACGTACCTTGCTGCCCGGTGAAGATCCAAATCTCTCCTCAAAACTCTTACCAGAGGAGGGAGTCGCATCATTGGACTCAGAACTGACCTTTTCCAAAAGAAAAGAAAAGAAAAAAAAAAGAAAAGAAAAAGTCCGTTGAATGGGATGGGAAACTTGACAAACTCGCTAATACCAGCTAACTTGTGAGCAATGTTCTAGGTTGAAGAAAAGAATCAGCAGAGTATGACTCACCACACTTCGACACTGTCCGAAAAATTGTTTGTACATTCCGAGAAATTCCTGAAAGTCCAAGGCTAGATCGCACAAGGGAAGAAAGACACATAACTAAAATGTCCAACAGCAAAGTCAAAGGGCACCAAAAAGAAAAAAAAAAAAAAACCCACACAGACAGAAACTAAGGTGTGACATTTTAAGGAACAGAGACACCTCTGTCACTCATCTATGACTTTTAAATTAAGACATCTCAACAACAATGACTCATCTCACTGTCCATGACGTCTGACACAGCCAACTTATCCCAGTTTCCACCATGAACAACTGAGTCTTTCTACCATCACGTTCTAGTGAATTCCTTCAAACTCCTCTACACGAGACACAGCCTAAAAAAACAAACAAACACACACACACACACACACACACACACACACTCACAGTGACCAGTGCTTTTGTCTTTGGTCCTGAGTTCATCTGTGACAAACTGCTCCAGCATGCCTCTGCAGAGTGTAAAGAACACAGCACAAAAGATCAGGCCCACGATAAACAATCAGGACACGCGTGGGCGAAAGCCTGAATGACCAAAGACCACAAATCTCAAACAGAATACATAAATGATATCTCGAGGTGACTGTTTGTGATCAGTACTCGGTGGAAGCAGACAGATGAGGCAAAGCCTGTTGACTGGCAAACTCCATGCTTTCTAATACTGAGGTTTTATGAAAAACAGACCACAAACACAGTGGGAACCACAGCCTGTCTTAGTGACGCGATGTCAGCGTGCGGCTGCGGGTAAAGGGTAAACACACAACTTTCAGTAATTTGTGGAAGGGGATTTTGAGCAGTGGCTCTTTTCACGCTCTGACCGTCTTCGTTTTTCATTTCACTCAGAAAAGAACAGGACGTTTTATTTCATCTGCGACGTGAGAAACGAGCTACCTGCTGAAGCACGGAACGAGGTCCGCAAAAACCGCAATGACACCCTCTTTGCTTACTCCGCCATTCCTGTCCTGAATAAAACAAACACAAACACACACACACACACACACACACACACACACACAAATATTGAGAGGCACATGAAATGAACAAACTGAACCTGCAATAACTACTTAATAACTGTGAATCAGTAAGAACTACTTAATAACTGTGATCTAGCAAGAACTACTTAATAACAGTGAACCAGCAATAACTAGTTAATAACTGCGAACCAGCAATAACTAGTTAATAACTGCGAACCAGCAATAACTAGTTAATAACTGCGAACCAGTAATAACTACTTAATAACTGTGATAGTGCAACAACTGATTAATCTAAACAAATTAATGTAAAAACGCTCAATTATCAATGATGGGAGTGATTTCACAAAACAACAACAACAACCCCTGAAACATCACCACCACCAACAAAAAAAAACACTGAGCTCTACAAAAAAGGAGGTTTTGAAGGCTCCAGTATGAGAAAGAGATCACCTTGTCTTGCATGTCAAATTTTCGCCGGACCTCTGCAATTTGGCCAGGAGACAGGTCCTGTAGACAAACATCAAACTTTTAATCATCATAATCGTCATCGTCTTGTTCACTGGGACTTTTTATGGGTTGAAGACTGAGTTCAGATGCTGCGTGAGGAGTTATGAATCAAGCTAATTTCACGTTGTCAACGTCAAGCATCTAATACACACACACGCAGACACGGGGTTATCTGATCAGAGCTTATCTCAGTGTCTACGACTGTAAGTCACTGAATGCTTCCACTGTTTGACTGCAAGCCTAAACACCAGTGAGGTCATTGAGAGCTGAAACAGTAGGGGTGATTGTAGGGTGTATATTTTTATCAGCCGGGATAACATATGCAGTCTGGCATCAAATTAGTCTCAACCTGCGTAAGCGGACACGTATGCAAATGAAAAAAAAAAAACACCTATACGAGAAACTAAACTCAATAAAGTAGGACAAACTTGTTTTGCAAAGACTAGCTGAACAGGAAAACATTTTTTCATACTGTCTCTCTCTCTCTCTCTCTCAAAGACAAGACTTTTGCATGAGATCCAGGGTTGATGTGTGTGACCTAAAAAAAACATTAAAAAAAAAAAAAATTTGCACCGTGTGTGGGGAGAAGCCTGCTATGAATCAACCCTAGTTCTGTTGTCTAACCACATGTGACCATGTTTGGTTAGGAGGCAGGTTAACAGTATCCGTCTATCTGTCTTTCATTACAGGTCTCTACCTGTGCTGGCTGTGCACGCGCCTGAGTGTGTGTGTGTGTGTGTGTGTGTGGGCGTAGAACAGTTTCAGCACACATACAGGAGGAGGAAAAAAGAAAAGGGGAAATGACAGAGGGTCATAAGCAGTATCATGACCGTAGGACAAATTTACCTTAGGTAAATGTGTGGCCCGATCTCCCTGCGGGTGATGGCAATCAGGAAATACCCAAAGATAGAGAGAGAGAGAGACAGTTAGAAATTACACTGAATGAGCACTGTGAAACACACTCAGGTCGAGAGGACCTTGATGTACTCACCTCTGAGTAAACAGAGGGCTTCTCTTTGTGTCGACCTCTTTTCACCAGTTCCAGCAGGAGCGGCGTGTTCTTATTGACCTCCGACTCGGAGATGCCCAGCTCCCTGGACACGGTCTCTCGGCTGTCGAGCCCGTTAAGCTATAAAAAAAAAAAAAAAAAGATTTACAATGGGGAAGTATGAAGCAGAGCACTCATATTCAGTAGACTGGAAAATTACAACACCCTCTCAAACAGTGGCTCACTCATTAGTGAGAATAACATTGACTTCATAAACACCCCTTCCATCAGAGAGTAACTGCGTGAGCGACAAACTTGCTAAAGAGACCAACACATTCAGACTCCAACACTTGATAAATTGCCAATGTTGTGCTTTAAAATGCACTTTTACAGTGTTGATGCAGACATTACTGTGACTACTCTCAGCTGTAGTTTGTCCACCTTGGAGGATCCAGAAAATGAAGCCTTGATAGCAAACAAGACTAACGAAACCCTAAATCTGAAAGTCTTTGTGTCTCTTTAAACCCCTGGTATCTTAGAAGAAAATGGTATTTACAAGTGCAAAATGAACAGACTCTTTAGACCCCTAGAGATCTCTCAGCACATACTTCTAGTCAAAACCCACTGTTAGACCTCTAGTCAAAACCCACTGTTACACCTCTAGTCAAAACCCACTGTTACACCTCTATCCACTCCCACTGTTAGACCTCTAGTCAAAACCCACTGTTAGACCTCTAGTCAAAACCCACTGTTAGACCTCTAGTCACTCCCACTGTTAGACCTCTAGTCAAAACCCACTGTTAGACCTCTAGTCACTCCCACTGTTAGACCTCTACTCTAGTGTTTCTCTGGTCTAAACCACTGTAAGACCTCTAGTCAAAACCCACTGTTAGACCTCTAGTCAAAACCCACTGTTAGACCTCTAGTCAAAACCCACTGTTAGACCTCTACTCCAGTGTTTCTCTGGTCTAACCCACTGTAAGACGTTATATAATAATTTACATGTAATAACATCCTGGCTAAAACTTCTCACTCTGCGGGCTTACATCACTAAATGGCCTCGCTTTACTTATTAAAGCAAAATAACTTAATGTGTTCACATGCGTCATGCTTGCTCCTACTATGTTGTCAAAACAGAATTCCACTCAACATTCGAACGGGTGAAAAAATTTCGCTGCCTTCGCCCGGACACATACAACGCTGCAGCGAAAACTCTGCACGCCTGTCAGTCTGGGACCAAACATACATACATCTAGAGATGACAGCTGTCACCAGCAGTGTTTATATCTTTAGAACGACTGAGCACTCATTTATTTCACAAAATACCAACACACAAAAGCAGCCTGACGACTTACCAGACCGCCCCTGATGCCACACCAAAACAATCCACTTGGCAAAGGTAATGAGACACATAACCAAGCAGCCTTAGCTTTGATGCCAGCTAAGAGTGACTTTCCAACCCTGCCATTATTAAACTATTACCAAGTATATTAGTATATTATCACTATGTCGCCTTTTATGAGCCCTTTCCCCCCTGTTACTGAGTGGACATCTACTGCAATATGAAAAGCATCATCTTTTCGGTGATTTACAAACATTTTTGACAAATTTCTCACCTTTTCCACTTTATGTTTTGGAGAGATATTTATTTACTTATTTATTTTACATAGTTCAAATTTCCATTCAGTTCATTTAAATGTCTTGTTCCTTCTTGAAAGTCTACTTTTTTTTTTTTTTAACATCATGTTAAAATTTTTTGTGTTTTATTTTTGTATTTCATTAAACACGTGTTCATTTGAAGGAAATGTTGCGTTAGACTTTGTGTCACTGCAAATTTTGATACAATGATTTTCATATTCACAGGAAATGAATATCTTCACTAAATGGTCATCAGTCCCATTGATTACTAATGATTGGTATCAGGCCTGAAAAACACCATGCCAGTTGACCCCTAGAACATATTTCCTTTGGGTTGGGTTTAGCTGGTCCTTTAAATGAACCATACTGGAGTTTAGGACAGGGGACTCAGAGGTGATGTGTTGCAGCGTTCCCAGAGCATGTTTGGATTAACTTCTCATCACAAGGTTACAGTGGCAGTGACCAGGTCAGAGGTCAGGGACAGCGGAAACAGCAGTTCTCTAGTAAATCAACAGCAACATTACTAGGGCTTTTCTGACTGGGATTCATCCAAACAAACCCTGGTTCCCGTTCTGGAGCCAAACTCACTCTCTCTCTCTTTTTTTTTTTTGTGTTGTGCCGCTTTCGGACTACAGCAGTCTGAGTCCATGTTAGTACCACCATGCTTGTGCATTACTGAATCATACACTCACCGTGTTAATTTCAGGCTGGAAGACAGCAAGTGTGAAGTCCAGGTTGAAGACCTGAAGGAAATCAGTGATGAGGCTGGCCACCAAACGCCCTTTAAACAGATAAAATCAACAAAACTCAGAGAGTTTATTCATAGTTCAGGCCAGTATGAGAGAAAGAGAGAGAGAGAGAGAGGGAGGGAGAAGAGAGAGAGAGGGACAGAGAGGGATAAAAGTGTGTGGCTGGGACTATTTGAATGGATTCTTACCATCTTTGGTATTGAGGCACTTCTTTAGGCTCTGATTGACGAGTGGAGTTTTGTTCTAGAAGGAAAAATGAACAAGAGCATCTTTAGAAACGGATCAGTGCGATGGCAGACACATATTAGGTCAGAATAAGTGGAACAACTGAGAGAACGAAAAATGGAACAGATGGAAATACCTCAACTTTATCCTGTTCTTCAAGAGCAAGAAACACAGCAGCACGCAGCTCTGCCTGCAATAAAATAACATTTCTGTAAATGTACTGAGTTGTTATTTTAACACCTGCTCAATTTAAACACATAACGAACTGCACATTTACCGGTAGAGGACATGCAAAACAATGGAATCCCTATGATACAACTCTTCCGTGCGATCCTGTTACCGTAAACCTAGACGGCAAACTATGCTCGCAATCAGGAAAAAGAGACAATAGGTAACCGGCAGAAGGAAATATGAAAAATGTAATCTACTGGAAGGACTTGTTCATGCCAACGTATATATGCAGTTGTGAAAACAGTGTTAAATGATCTGGCGGAGTCTTCAGTGAGTCACTTCAATAACACTGCTCACTGTTCAGATGGCGTAGGCTACGCTTTTCAAGTTAGAGGACATGCCCGCTCCAAATTTACTCTATGACCCAAAACAATGAGTCGGCAAAGGACTAGCCGCCCAGAGCGGCTAGTATAAGCGAGTATAAGCGATACACACTGTTTTAAAATTCAGTTGCCAGCTACATCTTCCGGCCAACGTATCAAGTTAATATTTGTTAGTTACAGAGAGATATGTAAACACTCTTGAGATAAGGGGAAACAGATACAAGATGCAGTGAGCTCTTTCATTATTTAAAGACAAACTAGCATCATGTTTAACGTCAGTTCAAATTTTGGTTGCAGTATTAGCGTAAGATTCTCTGAACATAAACAAACAGCATTTCCCATGTAGCTTTGGCTAACTTTGGCTAACCTATCTATCAGCATCAGATAAGCGACATAGCGACATCTGTATACATAGTAAGTAAAGACATAGTGTAAACACAGCTAACACATACAAATAACCGTCACCTTAATTTTATTCAAAACGCCATTGTTTTCCAAGTTTTGAATCAAGAGATCCCTCAGTTCCGTGTCTTCATCGGTGGCAGACATTTTCACTAAACTGAATAATCTTAACTAGTTCAGTTAACTGACCTACCTGTCTATACCGTAGCTAGCTAACTGCTAAATGAGTTCTTCTTATTCTTTGGTGTCTGTGGTCCAAGTTTTTGAAGGTAGCGCCCCCTATAACACTGGAGGACAATGTCGGCAATGGATAAAACTTTTGCCGACGAAAGCTTTTCATCTCTGTTGAAGCACTGAGCGAAATGCTGTGTAACCTGCAACTTTTTTTGTTTGGGAAACTTTTGGAAACTGCATTTGCAACTGTATGACTATTTTTTGCAGTGATTTTAGTGATTTAAGAAACCAAACACTGCTCTGCAGTTACCACTGGTTGAACCACATACTAAAGTTTCCACATACTTCTAGAGATATACTATTCAGCATTCTCCACTTCCAGTTATTATTACTTAAAGAAGAAGTAGGAATAAATGGACAGTATAGATGCCTGAAACTGCCTCAACTGTAGACAATAAGGTCACCTTACCAATGTACCCAACAAATGGGCACAGATTTTCTTTCCTTGTTAATTTGGAGCACTATTTTTTCACTGTTCTGTTGTGCTACATTTGAATTCCAGGGTCATTCATGAGGAATGCATTCTGGTTGTGCGTCATGACGCGACTACCTCTTTGCTTGCTGCAGGAGAATGATAGTCTGCTGAAGAGAGTGGTACTGTTAATGAATTATGCATTAGTTGTCAAGTGTATAACAACCTGTAATATGGCAACAAACATTAGCAATTAACACAGGGTCAAATTTATCACATAAGCACTGTAGGTTTTTAGGCAACAGCACACCCAAAGATATGTTAAAGGCATGCTGTGAGGTGACTCTCATCTCGCCTCAGTGGGGCTGAGCATGCTAGTGAGCTGAGACTGGCTTCACCACAGGTGCATTAGTCAGGTTGTGTAAGCCTGGTAGCTGAAACCTCATTTCTATAGGAGAGAGGTTAATGAAGAGAGTGTTGTGTGGGGTTAGGGCCCCTAGCCTCACCGCAGCACCTGCTCTGAGGTCAACGAAAAAAAAAAAAAAAAGGTTTGAAAGAGGAAGCAAAAGTGCTAATTTAGTTTACTGTAGTCATCTTGCATCTGATGGAAGCTTAAACTGTCTGGCTGTGGTTAGGGCAGAATAGAGCCCTTTCTGGTTTTTGGAAATCCCAAACAACTGGACAATATTTGCAGACCCCCAGAACACAGCTGTGTTCCTGGGAGATAACTAGAAAAAGAGGAGAATGTGTAACAAAAGAAGAAAAGGTTTTGGTGACTTAGAGGAAGGGGTGATTCGAGGGAGGGGTGATTCAAGGGGTGGGGGGGGGGGTGAGGGAGTTTGGCAGGAGAGGCATTGACGACTGCTCAACTTGCTGATCTTTCACAAGAACCAGCAAGCGGGATGTTGTTATCAAAAGATGACGTCACTAAAGACCACAACCAGAGTCAGGTGTGGTTAAAAATGCAGGCTTCTTGACCACAACATCTGCTCACCGGCTTGAAATGCAAAGCAACAGAAATAAGCAACTCTAAACCGGCTGACTGTATATATTGATCCAGGATATGAGCACGCAGTTAAATCAAGGACAGCCTGAGAAAATTCAGACCGGAGCACTATGGTTGGGCTGCTGTACGTAAGCCGCTTATTAAACTCAAATATTCATGTTCACATAGTGGCGGAAAGCAGCTCAGACAGCCGGTGCTTTATTCTTCAAATGTGTGGTTGTGGATTACATAAGGCTGCCAAAAAGTATAAGCTAAAAATGTCTCTGAAAACGAGGAAACCACGTGAGCTTTCTGTGCAGTCCACGTGTAGAGTGAACCACATCAGAAAACTAAAGCCTTTACCTCACGAGTGTCTGTATTCAGCCAAATCATTTACCTATGCCTGAAAATTTCAGATAAATGCATTTTTTAATTCAAAATTTAGATTTGTGAAGAATCTTGCTTGAAAAGAATGTTTTGGTGAGGCTGAACACCATTAAAACCATCGGCTGCACAAACTGCGGCCTGTTTGTTTACAGCCTTTCTCATGAGTTGGCCGATTTCAGTATTTTTATAGCATCTTGCTTGCACCAAAAGCACTATAACCTCACAAGTTGTTTTAATTTTGTTTACTTTGGCCTGACTAATTAAAAAGTTTTGGCTACCATGGTTAAGAACTGCTGGTACCAAATGAGTTCTCCCTCATCACTCTGTATGAAGTACTGTGCATTACTGATGGGCTGTGCTTGTTTAAGTAGGTGAATGTGTCTATCTGATAAGATCCTATAGCTTGAGTAAATTAAGTCTGGATCTCCCCAAGTGACAGAAGTGTACCCTGGGCTCCATTCTCCTTGACTCAAGCTATGTAACTTCAGGTAAATTTGTCATCCAGAACCTGTCTGTACTGGTTATCCAATACAGGGCTCTGAAAGAAAGGTTACTGTAGATGATGGCAAGCATGCTCAGATATGAACATCTCATTAAGATTCGTCACTTTACAGGAGTAGACATCTTAAGTGTTGGAGCCATCATTTCATTAGTAATCATTCTCATAAAATAATTTGCACCTTCAACTGTGAATTTTTTTTTTCATTAAAATGATAAAAAAATGTATGGCAAGTGACAAGCAATCAAGGTGATATTGTTGTCTATCTAAAATAAATAATGAATGAGTTCATTAATGGAATGGTAACTTTAAATGGTATCTTGACAAAAAGGTCACAACAAGGTTCAATAAAATAAAATTTACTGAACACCCTTGGCAAACAATTCAAGGGGGGTAAAAATATATTTGTAGTGTGTACTGCTGGTCAAATCTCTTATACTCCAAATCAATGAAAATACAGCTAAGTGATACTTTACTCCTTATTTGTAATTAGACCAGTTAAATCAGCATAAACAGGCAAATTCACAGGCACTGAAACAAAATGACCTCTGACCCCGGAGGATCAGACACCCTGGCTGTTAAGACTTTCACTTTCACTTTCACTCAGCAATCTCTATGGCTTCGCGAATTAGTCGTATTTGAGCCGAGGCATTGAGCGGTGCCCAACTTCTGAGGTATCTCACAAACCAATGTCCCAGTGTCTGCTTATTGGAGAACGGTTCCCTTCTACTGCATTTGGTATGATGTATCGGATTCTCATTTTAGCTACCACCCGTAGAGATGGCTCAGTGGTACTCTAAAATGTGCTTGTGTAATACAGATTTAAATGCACCTGTCACATCAGTCAAGTCTGTTAATGATGTTTGTGATGTTTGTGGCCAGTGCGGACATTCTGATATCCGAGATGAAGGATTTATTTTTTGTCTGTTTTTGCATCATGCTCTCAACTCTTCTGGGTTTTTTTTTTTGTCTAGCTTTTCAATGACAGAGGGAAGAACAATGTGGTGTGGCAACACAAGTTTTATTGAGTAAGAGATGTCAACACCAGCATGATTAAAAATTGTACAAAGTCCACAATTTGAAAATGAAATATCACTGTAACCTGTGATCTTTAACATTTATAGCAAAAGTATCGTATCAACAAAAATCATGCTATGTGGTAGAAAAATAAAGTAAGAGAGAGAATGAAAGGGAGAGCGAGAGAGAGAGAGAGGGAGAGAGAGAGAGAGAGACAGAGAGAGAGAGAGAATAGAAAGAGAGAAAGAGAGGCAATAAGAGAGAGGCCAGAGACAGAGAGAAAGCAATGTTTTTATAAAATCCTTTTTTTCCCTCAAAGGATTAATTGAATAAATTTGAGATGACCATTTATCATAACCTGATGAGTTCACAATTAGTAATAAGAAAATCATTTTGCATTCAAGCATGTGACACCGTAGTGTTCTCTATTTAAATAGTCACAGATGACCTTTTTAGATTTGATATTGCAATATTTACCAACAGAAGATGAGCAGCTGAGTTGTGCTTAAATCCCTTTTCCATTGTATCCACAATGAGGGCTCAGATGAATGGAAAACGTATCTTGCTATCAGTCTATTTAAAGCATTACTATATTAGCAACAAGCTGCGTACACAAAGCTTTGGACAGAGGCGTGATCTCATAAGGGGAAGTGGGCCAATGAAAGGGGTTGGCTGAATATTACACTGTGTGTGAGAAGTGAATGACTAGCACCTTTTTGCACTGACTCTCAGAAATGCTTGAGTTAGCGTTGCTTAACATTGCTAGCCTCTACTGGAAAAAAAGGAAAGAAAAAGAAAAAAAAGAAACAGAAAAAGAAAAAGCTTTGCTAGAGAACAGAGGCAGGTATGGAGTTTTATTTTGTGAGGTTGGCATGGTAACAGTTTGTTGTTGTTGTTGTTGCTGTTGTTGTTGTTGTTGTGGGAGGTCCATTACTTAGCCCACTTTTACGGCTATGCACAATTTCTGCAATTCTTTAAATATGCAATGGACATTAATTACAATTTGTAAACGCAGAAATTTGCAATTGAATTTTTTTTTTGTTCATGAATACTATTAACAAGAGATGTTTGATGTAATATGCAATGTTGGTGTATAACAGAGAATGCATTCATAGAAAGTTGTTACAAAGACTTTTTTGAGTTTCTCTCTTTTTTTTTTTTTTTCTTTAAGCTTAAAGTGCTGCTGAAATTTGTTTTCAAAACAAAAGTAAAAACTCTAATGAATCACTGATTAGCATAAACGCATTAATGACTGCCCTTTATGTAAAAAGATTCTGCTTCATAATAATCTTTGTACTTCCCATTCTAATCGGACATGAAATTGCAATATACATATATATATATATATCTGTATATTTTTTTAGACAGTCATGTTGCATGTCTCGGGTACTAAAGTTCTATATGATCAGTCAGACAAATTTACAGGACAAGTGTGGCATTATTATGATGTTTATGGATGTTTTACATTAACCCTGTATATCCAGCGCACTTTTATAAACGCACAATTATTTTTTTCACGTCACAGAATTACACTCCACGAAAACCCTTGTCCCTCTATTCAAGCTAAGGGGCATTTCCTCGGTTTCTGGAAAAAACATCAAAACATGGAAACGAAGGTGTCCCTGTGCAAACTCGAAGACGAGAAAAAGTAAAATCATAAGCCATTCCTCATTTTCGGAATTGATAATCCATTGTTTAACTCCTACAACATGATTGTATTAAAAGATTCATATAAAACTTAATACTTTACATTTAGTAAAAAGATTAATCAGCTTTCTCCTAGGTTAAGAATAAGAAATTGCATATACCCAAATGTTTGCATCTCTTATCTAAATAAATGATTGATTCGTTGTTATATATTGCTGATACATGATCTTGCTAACTACCGAGGTTTTACGATCAAAAATTAACATTTGATGCTGGATTGTCTCCGTAATTTTTTTTATAGCCATTGGACATCACGATCTGTGTCTGAATACCATTCAAGGACACAGGAGAACGTTATGAAAGTTGAGAGTTCTCTCTGGATTTGGGGATTCGCACCAGTAGGTTTCCGTGTCATGATGTTTGCGTTCATTAAATATATGATATATTTTTAATTTTCACCTATTCATACTTTTGGAAAGAAAAAAAATGTAACAAAAAACAAAACAAAAACAAAACATTGTATTTGAGTGCCCACATTGACCACTACTGATATGATCTTCCAACCAAAAAGACCAAGAGGTTGTTTTTTTTTTTTTTTTTTGACATTGTTACAAAATTAATAAATTTACATCCATGTACCTACTTGCACACCACACATTTGAGTTCCCATTTTATAAAAAAAAAAAAAAAGCTTATCTTAAGCTGATTGCCCTTACATTCCCCTCCAGTGTCTTTTCTCCACTCCCGCATTCACCTTTTTTTCAATAAGCATTTAGAAAGAATGGATGCTTCTTTTCTTTTTTTTTTCCTTTTTTTTTTTTGTTTGTTCGGCTTACAGTTAGTAAATACATATACACTAAAATGTGCATACAATAGCAGCTATAAACATTACATCACATTATGTCAGGTCATATGAAAATGTACAAAACATGAATGTTCCTCAAAACATTGGCCATTAATTAGAATATCTTTCAAAGCAAGGCAACAAATCATAGTTTATGGATATTCTTTTTAAAAGCGTAACTCAATTAAAAACAATGCAAAAAAAAAATGATACAATAAATTACAGCAGCAAGAGAAAAAAAATCATAATTCATACTTTTTACATTTTCTTTTCCCTTTTTTTCTTCAACACTTCATTTATTTTTCCATCACTTTTTTCTTTCTTTCTTTTTTTTTCTTTTTTTTTGCTTATCAGCTCTTCAATTGGCAGCCCCATTAAATGGGGAGTCCGCGACTCAGTGCAGGTTTGTGGTGAGTTACACTTGAATGCCTTGCACCGCCTGTTTTATGTTCTCCATTAGAGCCTTGTTCTCTGGGCTCTGGTACTGGTCCTGATGGGTGTACATATCTGTCAAAGTACTCACGTAAGAGTCAAAGTTTTGCTCGTTCATCGGCTCCTGTGGAACAGACCCAAACAAATGAGAATACAAAACGCACGGAAATCAAACAAGATCATACCAAAAGGGTATCTTCAGCATCCCTCAATGAAAAACAAAAAACATTGTTCTTTTACGTTTGAAAGCATACATCAATACAGGGAAAGGGAGGAAGGGAAAGTTTTAGGGAATAATGAACTTTCACTAGTCTAGTCAGTTCAAAGCCTGTGTAACAAGAGTGTGGTGGAACTTTTCTAAATTTCTTTGAAATTGGGCTACAACTCTAAATACTTTAGAATATCACTTTGCCAACATGGAAAGGAATTTGCAAGGGCAATGACCCATGGGAGTATCCCGTCCAATCAGAGTGAGTATAGATCTGTTGTCTAAGACAAACTCAGAGCACTGTTTGATGACATCACATACTGCTATGCGATGGTTCATGGTTTAAAAAAAGGCTTGTGTAGACACAGAACGGGATGTGCATTTGGCGTGAGTCTGGGGGCGTCAATGGAAGCTAGCAATACTGGCATTCAGTATATGAGAAAAATCAAACACTAAATGCAGCAAGACTATGAATGGCAGACAGACAATTATGTGCAAACAGCTGACTGAATACACACAATCTATCATGACTGTTTGTTTGTGTTAATGTGTTTTTTGGGGGGTTTTTTTCCAAAGAAATGTATGAAAATATGGCTCAGGCTCTAATCCCGGGTTGACAATTTGATATGTGCCCCAGGGCAACTTTGATATTGTTCAGAAAATGCAATAAATTGACTTTGTTTGTTTGTTTGTTTTTGCATTAATCAGATAGAGATATGATGTCATATGTATGGACAGCTGTGATATATAGATACACACACCACAGTGTGCTGACGGAGAGGAAGAGGACTAGAGGGAAATGGTAGTGAGGAGGGAGGATAAATTAAACTATGAAAAATGAATCTCTTACTCTGTGGGGCATCTGTAAACAGCAGTAATTTTTTACTGGGGCCTCTCTCTGTGCCATCGGTTTCTACAGGGAGAGGTATAGAGAAATAATGTTGAAATTAATGGCTTTATTTCCAAAAGAAAAAAAAGAAGAAAGAAAGAAAGAAAGAAAGAAAGAAAGAAAGAAAGAAAGAAAGAAAAAATGAAGTCTTAAGCATTGCCAAAATCTACAGCTTATCAGTTAACACACAGAGTAGATCTTCAGCTTGCATGTAGGCTGAGATTGATTAAAGACACACTGTCCAGAGAAAGACAAATACTCAATGTTCAGCCATTGTGAGTGAACTGTGAGAATTTCTCATTCATTACTCTAAATAAACAGCCCGAATAGGCGAGGGTGAAGGAGCCATATTCAGTAAGACGTGTCTTCAGTTGTTTAGCAACATGGGTACCTTAACTAATCAGGGATTATCCAATCCCCAGGAATTCTGATGGCAAAAAAAGCAAATTGTGATTATAGGCAAGGTACAAGCATGTGAGAGCAAGGCATCCATGTTTGTACTCAACTGAAAGCAGTCTTTGGAGTGAGACCATTATATGTTTTTTTTTTTTTTTTTAATTATTATAATTATTAATGGTCAAAAAGGGGAGTGACCTTGGCACAGAAGCACATGAACTGCAAGGAAAAAAATAATAATCAACAACACAGACAAAGAAGCAGATGGTAGAAAGTCAGCAGTGTCATTGACCCTTACAGATTAAACGTTCACCGCACGACCCCCCCCCCCCCCCCCCCAAAACTCCGCCCTCTACAATTATAACTATTGTCCCTGACTTTTTCAGGTTCATGGAACATTCACATTGTAAATGTAGAGAAGGATTAGTCTCTCATCTACTGTGCTCTGACTGGAAGGCTGCAACTTTGTTCTTTGTAAGTTACATATTTCCTCAAGTTGTAATTGCTTTGTGATACCAGGGTACATTAGGTAATGATCTGTAAAGCGTGATATAACAAAATTAAACCAAAGGTATCAAATTTTTTCTTAACTCTTAAAACTTTCCTTCGCTCTTACAAAATATTATCATAACACAGGAAAGAAGAGTCACTAATGACGCAAAGTATTGATTAACACGATCCAATTACCATTTAGGTACAATTATGGTCCGTTATATCATGCACTTACGTTTTAATTAGGGCACTGTAAAAGGACCTCACAATATATTTGGAATGTGACCCACCTTAATTGTTAAATTACAGAATCAGTGAGTTTGAATTAAACTTGATTAACATTTACAGCGAGGTCTATGACCTTTAAAGCCAGCGTATAATTTCTGGCTTGGGGGGGTCATGTCATTATTATTCATCAGGTAATTCTGTTCACTTCCAATCATTTAAGAGCATGGTACATTTCAAGTATTTAATCACCTATTTCTACCTTGCAATGCTTTCCATCATCTTCTGACATCTTTCTGACTGATGAAAGGGTTTTGGGGAGAGGTTTTAAAGGGCCAGTTTTTAGGACATTATTTAACTGTGGAACTCCCTCTGCTTTCAGTGTCTTGCAAACTTAAGACTGAAATCTTTGTGGAAAAAAAAAATCTATTTTGTCTGTTGTTTTTTTTTTTAGGGCTTGCCTTGTGTTTAATGATTCGCTGAGACTACTGTCAGTCAGAATGTTAATGAATACAGTCCCGCCCACCCCATCCCCAACACACAACCCCGAAAGGCAGTCTTTCCTTTTGCAAGTGAGCAGAATCCACGAGATACTACTAATTCCTATTTTAACTGTGCATGAATACAAGCTAGAGCAAGTGAGCGGGGTATGATGCTAAGCTAACCAAACATTACTGGAAAGTTCTGGAACTCTACCTCCAACTCACCAGTAAAGTGAATCAAGGACATGTCAAATGGTTTTTCAAGACCCGAGTGTGGTTTAGAGAGTACTGCATGAGGAGGGTCTTACCATATGCGGGAGTTGGATGTTAGCCAGACTGTTGATGAGAGACTGGCTAAGGTTGGCTAGCTCATGCAGCAGGGAATCATTCTGCTGTTCAATGGCCTTATTCTCTTCCTCAATGGACTTCAGGTTGGTCTCCATAGTGGTGATCTAAGAATGGAAGGGGCGATGGATATGTATTAAGAAACGCGTCATAAACCATTCATTAGATTTCACTAACATGCTAAAAAAAAAAAAAGCTAATTGACTGCGTAAAGGCAAAACCAGCAGTGGGTCATCTGGTTATGATTACAGGAGCTGAAAAGTTCTGGCTTTGAATCCAAATCACTTGCCTCTGGTGCTCCCCAAGGATTAGTTCTACTGTAGGTCCATGTGTGTGTCTTGTTTACCCACTTTCACTGGGTAAGACCTTTTTGTGAAAATTTTTATCAAATTCCACAACTACCCAGGTCACAACCAGCTATCAGCTATATTCGTAGAGCCAGCCAGGTGATGTGATGGAACTTACTGTCTTCATCAGCTAAGTGTCTAGTGTTGTAAAGTGCACAAACACTTTCAAAAGCTGGTTTCATTTGGTGGAATGAACTGACCTGATTTGACTTCATTCAAGTTCCACTAACTGACAGAAAACAGAAAAAAAAAAACCCTCAACACTACCCATAACATAAGTCATCCTAATGTTTTTGTTTTATGGTGTAAGATGAATTTCAAAACTACAACATAAGTGTGATCTAGGGGTGTAACGGTACGTGTATTCGTTCCGAACTGTCACGGTATGGACGTCACGGTTCGGTGCATGCAGTCACACGGAGAATCTGCGTTAGCCTATGTGCTAAGATTGTTGAACGTAATGTGAACCAAGTTTCACAAGCGCTAGTCTCTCATTTCACTCCCTCATAGTTGGTTTGTTCTCTTCTCGCTAAGATCTGGGATCTGACTGTGCTG
>NC_044498.1:4034499-4049499 GCF_902362185.1 Chanos chanos
TACCAAAAGCCTCCATTTCCCCAGAGTAATGAGTAGCAACGGCACACCCAAGTGACTTTTTTAAACGATCGCCTCGAAAGCAGCACTCACACAGTCTCACTGCCCTCCTCTCTTATTAACCATATTGACTCACACCTCTGCCTGGACCTCCAGCCACAAACGCTTCGTATATTTAGTTCTTTATTTTTGTTTCAGACAGACGAGGAGAAAAAAAAAAGAGAGAGAGGAAAAATATGGGCGATAGGAGATGTCAGGCCGGTACGTTTTTGGGCTTGTTCAAAAACATATGCCCTATAGTCACAGGTGTAATCTCAGTTTAATTTTAGATTTTGACTGTGAGGGCTTCGCTGTACTTTTCAAGGTGTTGTGCAGGTAAGGTGTTTTCTGTAACTTTTATCTTTGTCTCCTCTGGACAGAAAGGGATGTAATATTAGTTTCTTTCCACTTTTGGGCAAACACAGAATTTCTTTGTCAGCTCAGAGTTAGTGAACTTAGCTAACAGTCTAAAACAAACCCCCAACCAACACAAATGTCTTATTCAACGTGCCGTTTAAGTTTTTATGTGTTGCGTGTTTGTTCAGTATGCACACACTCACACACACACACACACACACACGAAAACAAATGATATCTATGTGTCTGCAGGTCCTCCATAATGGGTAAAATTCAAGGGGGTGGGATGGAGGTGGTGTGGGGGGTGGGGTGGAAGGGGGGGTGTGTGGCTGAATTTTTGACATACCTTCATAACCCTTTGGCGAGGTGTCTCGTCCGTGACTCTTGGGGGGTAAGGACCTCTTGCCGTAGGCGTGGGGCTGGCCGTCGTAACCGCTGCCGTAATCGTAGCTGGTCTTGGAGTATTTCTCCAGCTCCTTGGCCAGGTTGGAGCGTGGTGTGCTGGTGGAGACGTGATTTTTGTAACCGTACTGTGGGATCTCCAGCTGTTTCACAAAGCACATAGGCCTGGAAGAGGAGATTTTAAAACCCTCTACATTTCGTTTTTTTTTTTTTTTTTTTTTAATTAAATACCAGGCGTTTCTAAACAATTTTTTTTTTCTCCTTTGTGCTGCTGCTGGATCTTGTCCTCTGTCTGGTTTTGCGCAAAACACAATGTTTCATGCACAATGTCCAAGGCATTTGAAGGATCACCCTTGGCCCTCACAGAACCTCTTTACCTTGGACCAGCCGACACTCAAATGTCTCGTAACATTTCAGTGAACTTTCTCACAACAGTGTTGAGCTGGATGCCCCGGATAAGACCGCTGTTAACTGAATGTAAAAGTACAAGAAAAAAGACGTTCGAAGGGAAGAGAGTGCCTGACAAGATGTGGATAGGACTGAGCCCATGAAAACTGTATCAGAATAAGCCAAAGGGACTGAGGCCTATCGCACAAACGGGAGGGGGTTTAACGTCGTGTTTGAGGGTAGAAAGAGTGTGGGGTACCTCAGGACACGGTCAGACGCCTGGCTGGATTTGGGACCGTCACTTGAATGGTGTTTCTCCTGAACTTTGGCCATTTTTTCAGCAGCAGCGATAGGACAACCTGAAAGACTACAACATCAAAAAAAAAAAAAAAAAACAAATGAAAAAAAAAAACCCCACAATCTAATATCTAATTCTGACTGGAAATAATTAGTGTTTTCTGTTAGAGAATCTTCATTCAAACATACGATACTACATACAAACACATCTGTGCTTCTAAGTGAGAGGATTTTCAGTGTCTATACAAACACCCACAGACACACACACACACACACACACACACACAGACACACTCAAGAATACACACACACGTGAAGCATACTGAGAGCACACAGGGACAAGTTTGTCTCTGTGAAAATAAAAAGTATTTTCTGATTATCCTGCGTTGGCAGCAGTGTGTGTGCGTGTGTGTGTGTGTGTATGTGTGTGTGTGTGTGTCAGGCAGCAGAGGTGAGGGTAATATAGGGATATTGCTGTATGAATTATGCATGTCCTATGGCCTAGTTCTATAGTGTGAGGCTATAAGCTGGTGCAGCACTGGGTTCTGGGCATTTCAGGCTGGCTGCCTTCACACACATTCTCTCAGCAAGATACCGCAGTCCTTTCAGAGGAATTCTGGGTAGACTCACTGGGGCGAGCCGTGCTGAGCTTCAGAACATCAAGATATTCTCTCTTCTCTTTCTCTCTCTCGCTCCCTTTCTCTCTCTCTCATGTATATGTGTGTGTAACATACACACATACAAACATACACACATATTTTGTTCAATTTATGGTGCTTGAAAATATCAGCATATTCTCTATCTATTTATCTATCTATCTATCTATCTATCTATCTATCTATCTATCTATCTATCTTTTCATGTATTTGTGTATTCATATCCTATGCAATTAATGATGATTTATTATAACACAGACAAATCAAAAAGCATAAATCTAGCGTAACAATAAACTCTCTCTCTCTCTCTCACCCCCCCCCACACACAAACCAAATTCCATCAAAATAGTTAAAAGGAAAGCCAACACACAGTAACAGCCTCAGTCTGACAGCCCAGTACATATCCTCAAACACAAGAGAACCTTATAACTCTTTCTCTCTGACTCACACCCGCACACACACACACACACACACACACACACAGATTCCTCAGAACGTACACTTGTGATCAAAGAGCTCGATTAGGTTGAGAATGTTGTGACAAGCAGACAGAAGGACTGCTGTCACTAGGCTGAGTTGCTATGACAACTGCGAGCCGAGCATAGGCGGACGCATATGCCGTTTATTAAGTATATGTTTGTTTTTGTCCTTTTTTACCCTTTTTTTTTTTTTTTTTTGCATTTTGTTTTCCTCTGTTCAACATGGCTAATGACTGCACGGTGTGTGATCATTCCCATAGGAGGTGTTCCACATACCATGGCCTACAGCTACTGCGGGTGGAGAGTGGGATTTGCGTGTCTAAGTGTGTTTGTGTGTCTATATCCGTACATACGTGTTGTATGTACGTGCGTATGTGTTTGACATAAAGACTAAGCTTGACACGCGTATGTGTCTGCGTGGTAAATTACAGCGAGCTCTTTGTTCTCTTCAGAGAGGGCGGCGTAAGTACTACCTTCTATAAACCACTCTACCTGTCAATCATCACACTACCATCTAAAACTCCGCCCACACCCAGTCATTATCCCTCTACTCTACCACAGCATGGCACACGCTCCACTTGGCGTTCCTCAACAGCTGCTCTGCACATTCGACGTACGCAGAACCTTCAAGAACAGGTCGTTTCGGCAGGCACACACTCTGGACCAATTTTCACTTGTTTCATGACACAATAACGGCTAAAAATTCAAATCATTTTTCATTTTAATAAATGTATAATCTAACAATACTCATTACTATAAATCTTTTGCATTGTATAATAATATAATAATTTAATACCTTTTGCAGGAAGCACAAGTGTCACTCATAATTTTGAAAAAAAGCTTCAGAAATCTAGCTTCAAGGCCACTCAATTCTTTTTTCTTTTTTTTTAAAATTTCATTCTGTGTTTGTTTGTTTGTTTGCTTTTTTACCCAGAATGCCGTCTACTTTACATCCCACTCACCTGCGATGGGAGTTCCTGTTGCTATTAACATGGCCACGTCCTGAACAGCCCGGAGTGGGGCACTTAAGAACATTCTCATACATTGCAAGAACTTGGACAGACAGAGGAGAGGGCAAGAGACAGCGCAAGGTTAGGAGCTCCCATAGACTGTGAGAAAGTCAGTACTTAACAAGGGCTCAGGCACATTGAGAGTGTGTGAGCAAAACACCCTATGACCAGCACAGCCAAAGACTCAACGCTGAATTTTAATCATGCACACCACTACCCGAAAACAGACGAATGGACGGACAAACATCGAGCCATGCATTTGGAGAACGAAACAGTGACCGCAGGTAATCGTAAGCAAACTGAACTACATTACTAAACATGCCAGCCATTCCAGCCAATGAACTGAGTCAGTATAGCAGAGACAGATTATGCTATGTTTTCTGAACTGAAGATTTCTGAAAATACATTAACTGTATGCTGTGAGATATACTTTCAAAAGGCGTTAACACCAATCAATCGGTTAAGCCTATGTAAGACTGATCACATACTGATTGATAAGGGGTTTTGAGAGATCAGCCTCTTAACATTTCACCAAAACACATTTTTCTTTTCTTTTCTTTTCTTTTTTTTTTTAAACATATTTCTATATTTTTTTTTTTAGTTCTTAGCTTTCTGACGAAATATTAATCACATTACAGTTATCCAGTCATAGACAGTTTCAGGAGAGATGAGTGAGTGAGCATTAGCAGTCAGGTGCCATGCAGAAGTTCAGAGAAATAACTTAACTGATTAATACAAAAAAAAAAAAAAAAAAACCACTGTGCAAGACCAGAAGAATGGACAGTCTCAAAATGGATTTAGAAACAAGGCACTGAACCAAAATGGTGACCAGCTGCTCCCATGCACACAGGAAAAACCTAAGCGAGACACTGTTAGCCTAGCTTAGCGCGGAGAGCGCAAACTTCAAGAAAACAACATGGAGAAGCATAGCATGTACAGGCAGCGCAGGTCCGAAAAAAAAAAAAAAAAAAACGGACACAGCTTTCACTGGCAGCAGCACAGTACTCCCCCGTGACCCTTACTTTCTGGAGGGACGCGGTCTTTGTGGGGACAGCCAGACAGGCTCCGGTGGTGCGGGTAGAGTCCGGTCACGTGTCCTGTACCGTCACAGCCTGGAGTCGGACACTTACTCTCCTTCTTCTCGCCTCTCAAAGGATCTGGAATAGAACAAACCGGGGTCTACTTTGTCCCTTTCCACTTTTTCAACCCGTCCAACAGAGAGGTTTCTCGGTGTGTTTCCATACAAACCCATACAGAGCGTTAAACGGCGTGACCAAAACAGAGAGGTTCAGCACAGCTGTGTTTTGTAATCATGTGATCGTTGTCATTATGTTGTAATTACCCCACTTTGTTTCACTATTTAAGCTCTTCATTTATAGACAGTATGGAATTAAACAGTGGTAAACTCAAGAAACTCAAGGTGTAAAAGTGCACAGTCCCCTTCATTCCAGGATCGCAACTTGCAACTAGCTAATTGAAGTAATTAAAGCTACCGCATTGAACCTCCCTGCCAACAGGAGGCAGAGGAGTGAGCCAACGTGAGTAATGGAGTGCTTAGAAGCACATCATTTGTTCAACATGGCATTTCATGTCATTGAGGCATACTTAGACAAAAAAAAAAAAAATCTGCTAAATTGTTAGGGGATCACTGCGCTCCTAGAAATGCAATTTCATATTTCATTAAAAATGTACGTTCCCAAGCAGATAACGGACAGACACTGAGCCTATGTGAAATGAGCTTGTCATGAATTCCTCTGCATGTCTGTCTTTATCCAATGGGGTGAGTGACCCCCCCCCCCCCCACCCCCCCATCTTAAATGGTACCCCAAGGCGCAGGCCACAAACCCTAGTGTGCTCTGAATCCAGGTCACATGTCTGTGTCAACGTCACCGGTGACCTCTAACCTGTGGCAGTGTAATCCACACGTAAGTGTGGATATCACACGTTCTCCTCTTCAGAGGAGCAAAGTTCACACAGCCTGCCAATTTAGCCAGTCCACTCACATCCAGATCCCAAATGCTCATACATCTCTAAATTAGACAGAAAACTATAACGACAGAGCTATAAGACAAGATTGAAAGCCATAATTACAATAAGGAAAACCTGTAAATTATATAGAAAGACAACTGTTTAATTGTCAGGAGGTTTTTTTTTTCTTTTTTTTCGCATGTGATTATTATTATGTACTCATGTCATTCAGAAAATGTAGCAATTGCCCCCAAAGTGGCACCCTCCCAGTAATTACCAGCCAGAAACTTTCACGGGAAGGGAGGATGAGTTCCTGATGTCATTCTACATTTGCGGAGGCCTTGACGTGCCCTGTTAACTGCTCTGCTCATGCATGCACAGCGATTGGAAACGAGTTCTATTAATACATAAAGAGCATAATACAAACAGTCGACGTGTATCTGAGAGACGGTGTCGAAAAATGGATTGGAAAATTTATCATTATTATCATTATTATTATTATCATTGTTGTTGTTGTTGTTGTTAGTAGTAGTAATAGTATTCATAATCATAACACAATATCACAATAATGCAAGTGATAATGGTTGTTTTTAATGGGTGTTATTCGTCTGGGTCTGCTAAAACATCCTATACATGTTCCACAGGACTTTAACTTTAAAGCTTTTTTTTTTTTTTTTTACTTTAAGGGTACACACTGTACCATACACAGAACAATTCCTTACAACTACCTGAAGTCGATTTGTAAACGGTGTGTATGCCAGCGATTCCCACTGAAGAGAGACCAAAACCTTCACTGCCCTTTTATGTGGCTACACCATGGGTAACCACGTCACGGAATTTGACTACTCATTACAAAATGATATCATTACCCGATTTGATGCATTACAGATACAGCCACAGTGACACTCTGTGTGTGTGTGTGTGTGTGTGTGTGTCCGACACCGAGGGCGTCTGGAGGTGCGCAAAAGATGACATGGGTCCGGTCCTGCTAGCGCCGTATCAGGACCCGAGTGAAACGTTACGCTGACACGCTCGGTTGGTTTCTAACGGCTAATAGCGGCTCGCGGCTCGTTCCCTCCCCCCGTGGGGTGAGGAGCGTGAAGGCAGGTGGATTCAAAGGAACAGGCGACGGACAGCAGCCGCCTCGCGGATGAGATCCGCCGTCCTAACAAACCATGCAGATTGCCATTACTCATGCCTGACAAGAACGGCCTGTGATGTTGCCATGCCGACCTATTTTAGCGGCAGCATACACTGCACTGTCACTACCGCTAGTGAGTGATGAGCATTTCAGACCAGCTAAGGAGAAAAAGAATGAAACTGCCTCTTGGGACGAGGAGTCCCGGGACCAAGAGCCATCATCATTTGTGTTTTATATATATATATATCTCAACAAAAGAAAATACAGACTGTACTTGAAATGTTATTTGGTAATTTTTAAAAAAATGCTGCATCAACATTTTTTAGAGGAAGTGGTGGTAGAAGGAGAGGGGGAGGGGGGGTTGTTGGCCTTTTCTTTTGTCTCTCCAGACTTTTGTCTCCTCTGAAAAAGTATCTCTGTTGTTTAATTGTTTCTGTCTTTTTTCTTAACTGAGGTTGGACGAACCATGCCAAGTGAGTGTCGTCAGAGGGATTAGCAGAATATAACGACAAGACATGCTGTACGTAAAACAGAGCCAGCAGTCAGCCACAAAGCTCTTGTCTTCTCATTTTTATGTTTTGTAATTTGTAGTGAGATTGGAAACCGCTGAGGCACCACTAAAAAAAATCTCTTTTTGAAAACTGGTTGAAGCCCCTTATCCCTGGAGCTGGACCTGAGTTCATTCACACTTTGTGTTTCAGGTAGGACGGCCAACAAAGAAACTAATCATTTACCAGCATCCGTGCGAAACTAAAATATTCAAACCTGTCAACCAAACAAAGAATATGACCCAGGTCTGATGATGACACCCGTTGTGTAGAGTCTTACCTTTAGGGTAGTAAGCTCTCTTGGCCCCATCGTGGTGCAAACGAGCTTTTCGGTCCTCCGCACTGCTGCTCTGGCGTGGACTGTGCTCTCCGTGTAGGCGCTGATTGTCCCTCCGGGCCACCGTCTGTTCGGACACCATCTTGTCCCGCATGACCTTGGCACGTTCCGACTCCAAGGCAATGGCTTTCTCCAAGAGGGACAGGTTGCCCTTGGTCATGTCAAAAGCTTCGTCTGAACGTTCGGAGGCCACCGAGGTAGTGTCCTCGTCTCCTTCCTGAGCGCAGCTCGGGGGGTAACCACGGGACGTGGGGCTGAGCTGCTCCTCCAGCTTCATCAGGTTAACCATGTCAGAATAGCTTTGCTCTGGCGCCCTCTGCTGTTCAGGAAGGGGGCCGTGCTGGCAGTTGTCGTAGCGAGGCAGGTGGTGCGTCAGCATGACATGCTGTTGTTGCTGTTGCTCGTTTTGGACATGCTGAAGGTGCGGTTGGCTCTCGCTGCTCAGTTTGCGGGCTAGGTCGAAGCATTGGTTCCTTAAGCACTCCAGACTGCTGAGACACACCTCCTCCTCGTTCTCCTCCGCCCGGCCCTGCTGCTGCTGCTGTTGGTGAGGCTGCAGCCCCTGGCCGACTACGCCACCCTCACCTGGCGCTGGATCTGGGAAACCGTCGTCCGGCAGGACTGCCCCATGACCCTGGGCCAGAAGCTTCAGCGAGTCCACCGTCTCCCTGACCACGTCGCTGTCCAGGTCAACGCTCAGCTCACCCTTGCGGCCACCCCTCTCGCCTCCGCCATCTTCGTCATCCTCTTCCTCATCCTCGTCGTCTTCTTCGTCATCATCCTCTCCAGCGCTGTTGGAAGAGTTGCTGTTCATTTCCGACTCCGTCATGGCCTGATAGGCGGCGTCTTCTGCAATCTTTCCCAGGTTCAGCAAGGATTTGGCGACCAGCTCATCGTAGTTTTCATACTCTTCGTTGTTGACATTACCACCACCGTTGATGTTATTGTTGTTGTTGTTGTTGTTGTTGTTATTGGAGTCTTTCTCGGCCATCTGGATGGGTTTTGATTGTCCACCGGTTGGGTAATTGTCCTCTGGTGAAAGAGAGGATGATGAGAAAAGATGACGTTTCCAGCCTGCCAGAGCGAGATTGACCAAACCATTCTGATTCGACACAAGATTCTGTCTAGAAATAAATCTCCATATTACTGGCATAAACAGGGCAATTGTTTTAAAGTACACAGAGAGTGTGTCTTATTAATGGTTTAGAGCCCCTGTAGTGTTTGTGTGTGCCAGAGAGGAACTTTTTACACCGGTATTTTCCAGTGCTACGCCTGTGAGATCACAAATGAAATGTTCGAGCTCTCTGAATCAGATTGGCTGAGTGCAGTGCTTCAATAAAAGAGGTCACCGGTCTGTAAATGAGCAATATATGAGTGGGCAAGCATACTCATTACCATGATGAAAATGAGACAAACCGTGAGAGGAATAACACAGAGCCATATTTCAGTCCATATGGAAAATAACACAATAATGAAGATGTATCGGGTAACACTCTTTGGCTCAGGACCCAGAAAACCGGCATCTTCAGCAGTAATGTACAAGAACGTTTATTTCATACAAATTCATATTCTTTTATTCATAGGCCTGTTTATGTTTCCTACTTGACATTACATGATGAAAATGTTAATAATGCATGTGGCAAAAAAAAACTTATTTATGTCCTTACTTGTACCTTTACCCACTCTGAGTTTACATGTATCCATAATACTCGTATATATGTAATATGACTGACATCTTGTAATGTATTTCTGCTACGTATAGCGTTGCTATTCCCACTTTTGAACACACTGAATGTGGGTTTCTTTTTGTCTGTTTTTAACAATGGTAATGCTACATAATGAGGTACTTTAAAAAAAACAAAACAGCTGTGATTGAGATCAAAATCACAATCATTCCTATGAAAGTAATAAGTTCAGTTAAAATGGCAACATTTGAGAAATATCATTCCTTACATACTACCTTAAAGCCTACCTTAAAATATAGATAAAAAAAAAAAAGCTTGTGCTTGTGAGCGAAAGCTATTCAACGTACCCTACATCACATACATCACAGTGTATCGCATTTGGCCCATGTTCAGTCACACAGAAAGCAACGCAGCACCTAAAGCCCCACTCATCTCTCCTAAAGGGATTAAGAGTGCTTGTATTTGGGCCAGAGCAAGATGAGGCTGCAGGCAGAGATGAGCAGGCAGAGGAGATGTGAGGTGTTCTGTTTCTGAAGCCAGAAATATCCTCGGGAGGAACCAGCTTTCAGAAAAGGGTGGAGGGATTGGGGGGGTTTGGGGGGGGGGGTAGGCTGAGCACATCTGACACCTCCAGTGCTACGCCTGTGAGCTGATGAGAGGGATGGGTGGAGGTGGGGGGCCGGGGGGGGGGGGGGGGGGGGGGGCAAAGCTAATAACTCAAAGAGCTCTCTCTCTCTCTCTCTCTCTCTCTATTGCTCTTGAAGGCGCTGTCACAACTGATTGAGGACACGCATGGTAGAGGGTGAGGTGCATACAAAAGGAATCAAGGGAGGCCCTGTCTGCAGTTTCCCCAGGTCTGGGACTGCTGAGGGAATCGTCCGTTCTCTTCAGGTGTGACTGCCTGAAAACTATTTTCAGTGGCTCATACGCTATCTTTCAGGTCTCATGTGTGATTGTAGCCTCTTGGACTGGCACTATGCTTTTCACTGCCTTTTAGGCTGTTCGAAAATACAGCGAATTATATTCTGCTGTAGTGACTAGCTTCTGCACTGTCCTTGGAGACTATGAGTTGCAGGGTAAGCTGAACATTTTGTGTAAAAGTACATGGGGCAAAAGTCAACCGAACTGTTACCGTGCAGAGTTGACGTGACCAGAGTTTCATTCTGCTGGTGACTGGACATACCTCGAACGTTTATCTCCTTTTAAAGTAAAATTGAGAATCGGTTTCTCTTTCAATGACACTCCATGGAGAGTGGTGTTCCAAGCTACCCATATACCTGCTCATCATGTGAAAAGCTCAAACATATTTAGCTTTTCGATCAGAATAGGACCGTCGGATCTCATCTGACACACCTCAGATTTGAACAGGCAACCAATCAGTTTGCAGTTGGTAGTTCTGAACTCAACGCTTTTGACTCACCTTGCTGATGACCCTGTTCTTCATATTCATGCTCATCTTCTTCGTGTTCATCTTCATCCTCCTCTTCCTCTTGTTCATCCTCCTCTTCCTCCTCCTCTTCCTGTTCTTCGTCGTCGCCGTCCTCAGCAACCTCTTCCTCATCCTCTTCCTCTGCACCCTCCTCCATCTGTTCTACTTCTTCCCCTTCCTCTCTCTCCATCTCCTCATCTTCTTCCTCGTTGTCCTCCGAGAATTCTTCTTCCTCTCCATCTTCCTCTCCGTCCTCTACCTCCTCCTGTTCTTTCTCCTCCTCCATCTCATCCATGGCTTCGGGCTCGTAGCTCTCGTACATGGAGGCCTCGTCGTCTGCGGTTTTTAAAAACGGACGTCGTTTGGGCACTGGTTCCTGGGGCTGCTTTTCTTGTGTCTTCCTCTTCTTGGCCAGTGGGCAACCATAGACACTGTTCAAGGACACACACAGAACCAGAGATCAATTCAAGTCATGTCCCTAGGAGATGATGATGATGATGATGATGATTATTCAATAAATGTTAATTCCTTAAAAGAACCTGGTGTAAAAAAAATAAAAAAAGTATTAGCACGTTTTGGAGCCCCCCTCCCCTACCCCCCAGGGACGACTGTTTAAAAATGTAATAAAACAAATAACTGTTGGTACTTTGGTTCATGAAAATGCATGCTCTGTCTGAACCCAATTCCCAGAAGACCCAGCCAGTCACTGCCGATTCTGCTGAAAAACCGACCTGACTCATTTACGAAACTCAGCCTCCAAAAAAAAAAACAAAAAAAAAACATTCAAAATCAAAAACTTTGCCTTACACTCCCAGTCCTTCAATTACACAAATCCCCATAATAATCATTAGTACTTGAAAAATGTCTCTCCTTAATTACTCCAAAACAGCATGCACAATTGCACATGGTTTAAATATGGATACTCAGAAAATGAGTTGCCCTGTCTCCATATGAAAAGGTTTATTTGTTGTTCAGAGAGAGAGAGGCTGCAGTTTGGGAAGATTTCCACCCCAGGTAAAAAAAAAACAAAAAACAAAAATCAGTGAAGTCACTGAGGGGCTTAGAGAGGACCCATCTAACTAACTGTGTCTTCTCTAAGCACCTCTGACGTTGTACAACAAAGCACTTAACGCTATATTCAGCAACATTTAAAATGTATTTAAAATGTTACGGTCAGTTTTTGAGTTTCTGGAGAAAAGCACAGTAAGCAAGACTATACATTTGGGAATGGTCTTATTTGAGATGAGAGCTTCAAACGTTTTCAACGGACCGACATAGAGATCCTCAAGCATTCAGGTAACGCAAGATATTCGCAGAGGGAGCGAAAACAAAGTGCAAAGTGTATATTCCAACACGAGCAATGTTTTAAAAGACGTTTGTATTCTTGCAGTCGTGCGAGCAGCTCGCATGCTCAGTTAGGAGCCATCGGCTTGTGAAACGTCCCAGATTCGAGGCTTTTACAGGCGTTTATCTGCCTCCCACTCAAACCGAGGATCCAGCGCTAATGTGAGCAAATCAACGGCATCAGACCTGAAGTACCACTAGCGAGTCTAATCCGTGGCTAATGCGGCTGTCCCTCTCGCTTCTTTTCTGAACTATTATTATACAGCGAGATTACATGGACGGAGGGAGGAGATACAGAAAAGCACACGAATTCTCTGTGCAGGCTATATGCTGTCGTCCAAATGTGTAAAATCAAGTTGGTCTGTCAAAGCGTGGACAAAGTCAGGTAACTGGAACCTCCATCGTAATATTTGACGTGTACAGCAGATTATTATAAAGCAATTTAAATTAAAACGTATGTTTATATCGAGGGATCTTTCCTTCTTCTTTCTTTTTTTTTATCAACCGAACCAGTCCGATTTTTGGGAGTTGGTAGTTAGCTTCAATTAAGCGACTGTGAGTGCATGCTTGACTGTTCGTGCGTGTGTGTGTGTGAGCGCGTGAGAATGCGAGCGAGCGCCTCGGGGTGACCTCGGCCACCCTCAGCGTTTCCCACTGGCAGGCCACACCAATTAAAATTCCACAGGTAATTAAGCCACATTTGAATAAGTTGGAGCTGCAGCAGCAGGCAGCTTTGAGTGGGACTGTGCTGTAATTACGCATGGAGAGTATACGGCAGAGGAGAGCTCCCTTCTCCCTCTCTCTCTTTCACTCTCTCTCTCTATCTTTTTTTTTTTTTTACAGGGCTGGCGCCAGAAAAGAATAATGACTTCCCTCAGAGACAACTCACGCAGGAGAAGGCAAATCCTCTGATGAACTCGCTCTAATGCCAGCAGGAAAAAAAAAAAAACTGGCCAAGAATATTAGCTGGGATCCGTTCTTTTGATCAGTCTCAGAGTCCACTGTCCTAACAAAGGCACAGATATTGCCGTGATACAGTAGCCTCACACTCATTCTGGGTATGAATGGAAACAATATAAAATGTTTCTTTCATTCTTTCATTAAGTTGAAACCGTATGAATAGAGAAAATCCCATTATGTGTCTACCTGGTATGGAGAAGGAAGCCCACACTGTGCCATGGGATGTGTCACCTTTCTGATTTTAATTGGCTCAAATATGAAGTGGGGGGTGGGTGGGGCACTAGGGGCCTGTCATTAATGCAGTGAGATGTTCATCATCACGGTGTTGGTTGTTGGGGTTGGGGGGGGGGGGGGGGGGGGGGGGGGGGCGGGGGTGTTGCCATAGGAGCAAATGCACACATGTATTTTCTTCTCTGCATGCGTGTGTGTGTGAGAGAGAGAAAGAGCGAGAGAGAGAGAGAGAGAGCCCCTATACTGCAGCATCCACAGGCATGCATAGCACAGTGCTGTCACCATGGTGATATTCCCCTCAGGAGCTGGGATTTGCCATCCGAGCAGACAGACAGAGTGAGAGAGAGAGAGAGAGAGAGAGAGAGACAGACAGAGAGAGAGAGTGAGAAAGGCAGGGAGAGACAGAGTGAGAGAGAGAGAGAGTGACAGAGAGAGAGAAAAAGAGAGAGGATTCTGACAGACACCAACATCCCCCCCTCCTCCTCCTCCTCTCTCTCGCAAAAAACGGAGAGAACAAAAGAGGCACGGGTGCTCAGTATTGGGAAGGGCTCAGCCTGCCGTCGCCTCTATATGAAGACCGTAAGTTCACACAGATACACGACATACTCTGCATGTACCCTCAAATGTAGGATATCACACTTAACATGTGGAAGGGCATCTTTTAAGCCCCTCAGTCGCCGACACGTCAGCGGCCAAAAATAAAACAAAAAAACACACACACACACAAAAAAAACTGATTGGTGCCGAATTCTCCGGTTAGATTTGTTTATGGCGTCTGAGTGTCGACTGTAGGTGTCTCAGTGAATGAGGCTGTGCCGTGTGGTAAACAGACACGCAGATTACCGAACGAGAGATGAATAGCTAAATAACGAAGACATGATGGCAAGTCGTTGAGAAGCAGTTAGCGGAGTGAGAGCTTTTCCCGGACTGCAAGACAAGCGCGCACCACGCACACACACACACTCACACACACACACAGGCAGACTGTTGTGGGAGCACCAAGTGGAGCAGTTCTCTGCAGTATTTTATAGTTCGACACCAGTGACTGAAGCAATACAGTGGGATCCCACCATCCCATCCACTGTGTTTCATTCATATCCTCGAAAGTCTCACCACTGCAATACCGCCGTCATTAACTCCTGCGCGAGCAGATGACACACGCACACACAGAAAACCTGCCAAATCAAAACGAACTCAAAAAAAACAAAACGAAACAAAAAAAGCTTTTTGCTGTATCTCCGTCTTAACAAACTTCTAAACAGGCATCTGGATGAGATTCACAGTTGCATTAACAGTTTTAGTCAATTACTAACAGCGACAGATCAAACACAAGCTCTCTGTATGTACAGCAAAGGCAATTTATAGCCAACACGAAAACCGACAGCTAAGACCAACAGACTGTCGGAGCCCGCGTCTCCAAGATCCGAGGTGTATCGGAGAGAGAGAGAGAGAGAGAGAGAGAGAAATAAAGAGGAGGTGAACAAAATGGCGGGTGCCTCCTACGCCATCCAGGGCCCATCTGTTTCTATGTTGTTGGTTAGTAACCAGCGAACAGAAGAACTCAACTTTAAGCCAAAAAAAAGAAAGAAAAAAAAAAAAAAAACCCTGTAACTGTAAATTGGAAGCTGATGCTGTTAATTAGGATCTGTCGATATGAAAGCCCTCTTCGGGTGGGAGGCTGCAGTTTTTCTACCTCTCCATGGTTTCTTATTAAAACCTCTCTGGCTGTTTAT
>NC_044498.1:4051999-4059499 GCF_902362185.1 Chanos chanos
AGGGCAGTGTGTGTTGTCCTACTGTCGTGTGAGTCACCTTACCAAGAGAACTCCCAACGATCCGTGTTATAACTCACATTCTCAGATGTGATTAAATATCTAGCTGCTTTTCTAAATATCTGTTTATCTAATGTCTAACTATCTGGCATGCTAGCTGTTCTAGCATGTTATGGAGCCGGCAGCGTTTAAATTCCAAATGCAGCGACAGAACATGTGTGTCGTTGAAGTGAACTGTATCCTGAGGAGATTCCACAGCCCAGGCGCGTCCGTACAAGAGCGACACCAATGCCGCTCTGCCGTGCTTTTCACGTTTTGTTTGTTTTTAGTATAAAGTCATCAGAGCATTTGATTTCAGCGCTTTGGCCATGAAACAGATCCCCAAGGCGTGACATAAAATGCCAGACAGAGATAATCCTCTGCAGTGTGTGTGTGTGTGTGTCTGTGTGTGTCTATGTATGTGTGTGTGTTGTTGTTTCTTGTCTTTTTTTTTTTGCAGGTCAGTTCTCTCTACAAAACAACACCGGGGAACCTGAGAAGGGTCTGACGGCAGTAATCTTCTGACCGTAGCCTCAAATCACCCCTGACGTATGCCAGGATCCTGAGGTACACTAAAAGCCATTAAGGATGAATAATGCAGACGTCTTCCCAGCATACATTAACCGTGCAAACACGGAAGGCCGCCCTTTTCGCCACGGCGTGCGTACGTGAGCTTACATATGTGCAAGGTGACGAGTGAAAGGTTTCGCAGACGCTTTGTCACACCGCCAAGATCGTGAGGCATCTCACTGCCAGTTCGACCGGTAACGTTTTTTTAAAACAAAATTTTATTGTCATTACATCAACTGCGCTTGGATTTTTTGATTCATGTGCGCTCACTTCTTAGTTCACCGTTAGTGGACTGTTTTTCTTCTTATACCTCTGGGGCTGAGGTGCAGTGGATTGACTGATTGATTGGTTGACTGGCGGATGATTACCCTGACAAATCCATGTTGCTGGCGTGAACTGCCTGTCTACCATCTGAGCACTGTCTATGGGATGGGGACGTCGTTACACTTCAAAAAAAGAAAAAAAAAAAGGAACGAGACAGAGGGAAAAGAGAGAGAGAAAAAAGGCTACATTGGGAACGAGAGAGAGAGAGAGAGAGAGAGAAAGAGCAAACCCCAGATTTTATTAAGGCACACTAACTGCAGAAATGTTATTACAGGCTCCTGTTTCTGCAGTGCCAACGAGCGAAAGGAAAACGTCAGTGGCAGGGCGGTGATTACAGTCTGAGTCTGAGCCTGCTGTCTGTCCTCGCCGTGAAGCAAACCTGGGTCGAATGAGCGCTCCAACGGCGAGACTCTGCCCCGGTTCCCCGCACTCCTCCCTTTTCCCTCGCTCTCTTAATTAACGGGTTAAATGGCAGTTTCAGCAAAGACTCTGTGAGGCGTCCACGCAACGTTTTGTTTGGTGTTGCTTCGACACGCTTGAGTCCCAGTTAGAATCTGAATGGCTTTAGCCAATAAACCTCGAGGTTTACTGGCTGCGTAAGAATCCTGGGAGATGTCTCAGTCATTCAAAGATTTATTTGACTGGTCTGGGATCAGTGAGAGTCCTAACTAACTGCATAGATGAGAGGAAGCCCTCATGGTGCACACTGTGTCGTGTTGCTGAAATATGGGTGCACAACAAGAGATGTGAGTTTTGCAAAACCACAGACTACCATCTCTCCTCTTCACTACAAGGTTTTCTTCATTTCAAAGTTAAATCATTCTTCTCAATGTATGCACTGTACCCTTTGTGCCAGAGGTCGGTGGAATGTGTACTAGGTCAAGGGTCAAATATGATTCTGACTGATGGGTTTGCATCATTCATCAGTCTCCCCCTTATGGTCTTTCCTTCCTTTTGTTTCTGTCTGGTAAATACAGTTATTTGGCATCAAGCGGAAGAGTGATTCTTAAGGACATCTCTCAGATGGGGTAGACTGCCTGACTCATAGCCTGACTGAGGGAGAAAGAGAGAGAGAGAGAGAGAGAGAGAGAGAGAGAGAGAGAGAGAGAGAGAGGCAGATCAGTTGACCTAAGCCGATAAGTTGTCAAATCCTGGGACTGTTCCGGATCAATGTTCCCTGTCTTTTCCAAGCACGTTTAATAAACAAGATTCCCATTGAATCCAGCAGACAGATACAAATGCAAGGTAATGTAGTTAAGCAGGATGCTTTTTACGCAGCATTGACCAGCCGTTTTCTCAGAATGAAAAATGCGTACAGTCGTGGCATTATGGCATATGGGACGGATTTCTTAAAAACCTTTGTGTGGATTCGAAAGGTTTTTTTTTTTTTTTTTCAGTACCGCAGATGACAAGCGGTCAAGCTACTCCATGTCCACCAATAATTGCTCTTGTTACTGCAACGCAGTGAGGTGCAGCTGACAAATTAAAACTAGCGTCCATAAATCTCTTTCCGCGCGCGGGAAACGAGTACCCTGAAATCTCGGAATTTGTATGCATTCCGTCCCTCTTTCAACGGCTGGTTCACTAAACGAGAAACAACCGGAATGCTCTTGCCAAGGCTTCTGCGGCCTGATTAGCATATTAATGATTCCTCCCTCTCGCGGCTCGTCGTCAGGTAGCCGCCACACATTTAGCAGCATGCTAATGAGTATGGCGTGTGACCAAGAAAACCAGTTAGCCAGACAAAAAAAAAAAAAAAAAAAAAGGAAAATGACACAGAGGCATTGTCCTCTTACACCTGTTTTTGTTTACCAACACTCCTTGTTTAAACAGGATGTGGCGAAGTCACCACTGGCGGTGAATGTTTAACACAAGAAAACGCGGCAGGCTAACTGGCTAGTTGTAGTGTTAAGGATTTTGTTGGTGACACTGTTAGCTGTGAAGATGCTAATAAAGAGTCAAACGGACAAGCTGTCCTTTAGCCTCCGCTGACCAAAATGTGTTCTGGACAGTTATGACCCGGAGATCAGTTTTTCCTCTTTTTTTCTCTCTCTCTTCTGAAATAACACAGATAGTGCATAATGTGTTATAGTTAAGAAACATGCTGAACTTGCAGCCAGAAGGGCAAAGACTGAAAATACTTAGATACTTGGATACTTTAGATAGATACTTTAGATACTTGAGGGTCCCTTCACCGTAAAAGGAGCTTACTGACTGTTTTTACACATGACAGACATACATGTAAATCTATGTATGCGGAATAACAGTAACACAGATAGATGAGTCATTCCTTTGTGTTGCATTATATACTAACATAGTAATTTAAGACCATTTCAGCTGATCAGTTAAAGAAGCCATAGTGAGTCACCTATACTCTTTCACTATAACTCATCCCAGCAACTATATAACACAGTTGCACAGTGTATAACACATGTTTTAACCTCAGGTGTTCCAACTTTTGAGTAAAAAAAATCAGGACAAAGTAATTCTCTTAGTTACGCATACAATTTAACATGTAATAAATATAGTATACAGTATAAACAGTATAGTATTATATATAGTATAATGCTCATATTTCATTATGACGGACGCGTAGGTTATTCTTGTGTTGATTATCAGGGCTGTTTAAAATGTCCTGAAATGTCCCTGTACAGTAATCACACAGATGCTACATCAAGAGGTGTCAGATTTGTCATATATCACAGAGGCATGTGTGTCACACAGAGTATGTGTGCGGAAGAGAATGTTAAAATGCTGAAGAGTTATTCAGGCCACTTTTTCCGTGTGAGTCAGAGCTCTGTGTGTGTGTCTGTGTGTGTGTGTCTGTCTGTGTGTGTGTGTGTGCGTGTGAGTGTATGTGTGTGTGAGTGTGTGACTGAGAAGAGTGAGAGTCAACGGTAAAAGGCCTTACCTCCTGTGTCTGGCGTATTTCCCGCTGACGTGACCACTCCCGTCACAGCCTGGAGTCGGGCAGCTGCAGACAGAGGAGACGGAACTGAACGCGGGGGCCAATATGACATAACACGCACACGCACACACACACACACACACGCACGCTCGCACAGCGACTGCATCCTCGGCACATTAGCTTACATTATTCATTGACAGAGCCAACTCCTCTGGGCAGATGACTCACTGGGCTGCATATTTCATACTAGAGCTCCTTTTTAGAGCGCCGCTTAACAAACAGCACACAGGGAGCAGAACCGCACTCAGAGCCTCTTATGCACCAGGGGTCAGAACCAGACCCTTAAGATCCACTGATACAGAAACTGGACTACTACTTCTACTACTACTACACACACACACACACAAACACACACACACGCACACACACTCTGCTACATGGTCTAGACAGCATATCATGCTTCAAACATGCATGCACACACACACACACACATACACACACACACACACACACACACTCACTGCTACACCCGTCTAGACAGCATATCATGCTTCAAACATGGACACGTGCACACACACAGACACACACAGAGTGTAAAGAGTGTGTTGTCTGTTTTAGTCAATTCAGAGCTCTGGATCGGTCGTCCCTAGGGATAAGGGAGACCACAGATTTGATCACTGATTGGGCGTCTCGCACATCAATCAACCGTATTGGCGTTACTGATGTTAGCAGAAGCAGACGCAGATCAATACGTTGAAGGACTGAAGTGAGAGCGTGGCAAACGACAGAGAAGGGAAGGTGAGAAAGGAGAGGGAGGGATTATGGATTAAACGGATCATTTGTGAGAAAAAAAAAAAACAAAAAAAAACACGGAGGGCAGGGAGCACGGTGTTTGTTCTTATGCTGCGGCTCTGGAATCACCCGACTGCTTTTCCGTCTGCAGTCCCGCAGCACTGTGTGTTACTCACAGGAAATAAAGGTACAACACTGAGTCTACTACTGCTGTGTGTGTGTGTGTGTGTGTGTGTGTGTCTGAAGTGAGAAGCAGAAATACAGTGTTTTCACTGTTTTATGAGCTTTGTTGGGGGCATTTTCTGTTAGTGAGAAGGAGAGAGAGAGAGAGAGAGAAAGAGAAAGAGAGAGAACATCCATTCGTTTGGGCATTCCACACAGCAAGCCCAGTCAGAGAGATGAGGATGTGTGTGATTTCATTGTAAACTGTGGGGGTTGGTTCTAGTCCCATTCACCATGCATGGCCATTCACGATGCTGAGTTTATTGCTTCAAATAATATCAGTTAACCCAAATTACACTTTGAATCTTGCTCAGAACTCTTTAAAGCAATATTTATTTATTTCAACATATTTCATGTTTTTGAAAACAGTGTATGATGTCTTTTTTTTTTTTATTCCCAAAAACAAACAAAACAAAACAAGTCCTGCAGCCACTCTGCTGTAACAGTAACGAATTTTCAAAAGGCAAAAGAGGAACTGTTTAAATCATGCATCTAAGTGGGAGGGAAATCGCTGTATGGTGTATAACGATTGATTGGATAATAATAATAATAATAATAATAATAATATTAATTAATAATAATGTCATGTTTCAGTAAATGTCTCTGTTTTGTTGTAGTGTTGGAAATAAATAAATCACACTGTTTTTCAGTCTAGTTCACTCTGAATGGGGAGGGGAGGGGGTTTCTAAGTGCCAGTTCACAAAAATATGTACCAACCTAAACAGCTCCTGAGCTGCTGACTCCACGGCAACTGAGAGAAGAAATACAGATGAGAAAGAGAGAGAGAGAGAGAGAGAGAGAGAGAGAGAGAGAGAGAGAGAAGGAGAAACATATCATTTTAATAACACTGTTATCACCTTGAGTTATTCCCATTTCACAGTTACATCTCTCACGTGTTGCTGTGTGAGAAATCTAGCCATGTTGTATTACTGATCTCAGAACAGAACTCATATGGCTGTGTTCTATTACTGGTCTCAGAAACAGAACTCATCTACCCGTGTTCTATTACTGGTCTCAGAACAGAACTCATCTAGCCGTGTTCTATTACTGATCTCAGAACAGAACCGATGTATCTGAACCCGAGAACAGTGTATTACAGGAAACCTGCTGTCTGAGACAGATGCACACTGCAGAGTCTGGCAGGTGAGGGGAGACACTCTAAATTAAGGCTAAATTTGCATCAAAGACTATCATTTAATAACCCAATGTGTGTGTGTGTGTGTGTGTGTGTGCGTGTGTGTGTGTATAAATGGGCAAACTTTCATGGTGAACTAAGCTAGCTCTCAACACTCACCGCTGGATAATTTGCTCATATCTAGCCCTTAGCCTGAGTCACTAGCGAATTTGCTGTTTGGCAATACTATAGCAACGTTTCTTTTCGTTTTCCACGTTCTTCTCTCTCAGACATATACCACGCCCACATCTTTTTTTGTTTTGTTTTGGGGGTTTTTTGATAATTTTGACCCTTCCTTATGTGAGCCTTAATGGCTAATGCATGCTAAAAACAAAAAACAGTTTTAGCAAAGTTAGCGAGTGGTTTGGAGTTAGCTGTTGTTGGTTACGCTAAAAGCAGCCAAGCTGCCTGCTGGACGTGGACGTGGACGTGGACGTGAACTGTACCTCTCACGCCTTTGGATCTCGTTCGATGGCGCTTCTCAATCGTATCCACCTCCATCTGAGAGACGAGATCATTTGCGTTTTTACTGACGATGTCACACATTCGTAGAAATATTTCTTTTTATAAAGATGAATAGATAAAAAAAAAAAAATGTTGCTTGGTTTGAATTGGGTTAACCATTGTTTGTATAGTATTGGTTGTGCTTTCACATTCGGTTTCATTTGCATGTGCTTTGGTTCTTTTTCTATGTTTGGCTGTATTATATAACCTGTATGCTGCTTAGTACTGAAACCTATAGAAATTAAAGAGAAAAAAAATGGGCCAGCCAATGGAAAACAGTCAGTAGACCACAAGGAGCAGCTGAATCAGTCCTGTAACTTTCATAACTGTATCACTAAATGAGAGTGTACTGAAATGTAATTCAGTACGTTTTTTTGTTGTTGTTGTTTGTTTGTTTGTTTTGACAGGATTTTCAGCACATATGGAATAAATCAAATGTGTTTCACAGCAGTTGCTGTGTTATTGTGAAGACTGCGTGGAGGAATGTATTGCTCTGAGTCGGAACCGTTTGGGCATCTCTTGTGAAGCGGGTGAGGGTATTTTGGTCTCCCAGTTTAGAAAAAAGAAAAAGTTATATGGCCTCTCCTGGGATGATCTGTTCTCTCATTTAGTGATTTTCACCCACGGCGCACTTAAGCTGCATATTAGTTAAGTGTCCGCGTATGGATGATCATACGTGGATGAGGGGTGTTTGTTGTTGTTGTTGTTGTTTTGTTTTTGTTACCTGAGATAAACTGGGCAGAGATGGAGGGTGGGGGGGGGAGAGATAGGTCTAGGCTCTGAACCACCTCTCTGCTGTGGTCTGGAAAGGCAGAAAACTCCGCTGTTTGCTCTTCAGAACTTCTCCTCAAAATTCATTTTCTACAATAAAAAGACAAACAAACAAACAAACAAACAAACGTTAAATGCTCTCCTGAGTGATTCGGCCTCGAGAGATATTCAGGATGAATCCAGGACACGTAACAGATAA
>NC_044498.1:4069499-4079499 GCF_902362185.1 Chanos chanos
ATATGGTTTAGTTTCATGCTGACTGTTTGTGAATCGTTATATCATTTTAAGTCCCCAAATCATCCTGGCCCCTGGATGTTTGCTCAGGGTGAACCCGTAGCAATGGGACTTGTTTGCAGCCTTTGCCCCGGCGCAAAATCCCGGGACGTAGCTGAGGCCGTCCCCGAATGTTTTATTCACCCCCCACCCCCACCCCCCACACCCCCCCCCCCCCCCCCCCCCCCCCCCCCCCGCGATCCGTGCTCCACTAGCGCTCTCGCTCCGTCTTCAACTGGGTCACAGCTCGTCGAATGTAGATCAGGGATTCCAGTGAAAATGAGCACGAGACAGCTGCAGCCAACCGACCCTCACAAGCAAAAAAAAAAAATAAAAAATCAGTGTCGGAAAACCGACTAAAAAAAGAATTAAAGGAAGAACTCAGAAACTGGCCTTTTCCAACCCTCTTTCTGTCTTTCTTCCTCTTTTTTTTTTTTTTTTTTTTTTTCCCATGACGACCCACTGTTGCCTTCCGCAGTTTCCGTTTATGTCAAGGCTGTGTTTTAGGCTTGTGCAAACATGCCAACATAGCCAAGGTAGAATAGGATAAGATCACCCTCCCCCCCTCACCCTGTCCATTGTATTTGACGTACATTTGGATCTTTGGATTTTTCATCTGCTGGCGGTTTTAGCCAGTATTGGGGTGGTTACTCAAAAAAAAAGTAATTAGTTATAAGTTACAAATGACTTCTTTATATTGTAATGGGATTACTTTACTTGTTACTCCTTTGGAAAAGTACTTACATTACTCATGACTTTACTTTTGAGTTACTCTCTAAAACTACAAATTCCCCAGTTTACCACATAACAATGCAAGGACTTTCATTACTTTATTTTCAATATAATAGTTTCGCATCATGCTAAAGAACACCCCTTAGCTGCTCTAAAATAACTTTAAAGCCTGGCCTCATTCATGAGTTCGCATTTTTTACCAGTCACAAAAAATAGAAAGACACGAGTTTAGCCATATGACGAAAACTATACTGTAGCTACATTAATCATGATGTTGTAATTTTGCTTCAATGGTTAACTACAAGTAGTATCTGAGGTAGCTTGTAATACATTTTGGTATCATCATCAGCTGACAGCTGCGTTATCTGTATTTCTTGCTTAAAAGTAATATTGAAGCAGACCCTGCTTGCTAGCTAACTAACCAGTTGTTGGTCTTATCCAATTTAACGGGAGCTACTGTCAAGGACACAATCTCTCCTTAGTGACAGTGGGTAGTCGTATTATAGATATAGAATTAAGGTGTGTGTCGCGTCATAGCTGCATCTGTGATGATGTATTTTAACATCGTTGGAACACTGTATGACCAGTTAGCACCCAGGACAGGAGCTATCGGTTTTATGAGTTTAATTTAAATATTGCAGCACGAAAAACATTCTTTTGAAAAGGTATGTGTAACACAGTAATGGACATTTTAATAATCCAATAACTGTAATGCAGTGATGGACTGGCGACCTGTCCAGAGTGTTTCCCTGCCTTTTGCCCTATGAGCGCTGGGATAGGCTCCAGCACCCCCGCGACCCTAATTAGGATAAGCAGCTTAGATGATGAATGAATAACTGTAATGTGATTACTGAAATTTGAATTGTAATGCTTTACTTCGTTATGGAGGAAAGTAACATGATTACAGTAACATGTTACTTTGTAACTCATTACTCCCCCAACATTGGTTTTAGTGCAGGTTTAAGGCTGCAGTCTGCATGAGCAAAGGTCCCTGACTTAAATGTGTTCCTGTAAAGATGTTGTGCTCAACTGTCCTGTTTGAATGGGATGTCAAAAAGTCACTATGTTCCCTCAAAAAATATGCGATTTGATTGGCCCACTGCGTATGACAAGAGGACATATAGCTTCCAATCAACTTTCTTGTCCCATGATAGGAAGGAAAATCTCATGACTCCTCTTGCATTGTTTCATTGGCCATTAATTAATTAATCAACTTTTTCTAATTAACTTTTTTTTTCATTGGCTATTAAGTAACTAATTACATTAATTAGCTCTGTTACCAGTCGTTCAGTCAATGCCTTGACCCCCACTTGATAATGGCCATCACTTGTTTGAGGATGTTTCCAACAGGTCGAGATATTTTACCTTTTTATTACCAGAACTGAGAAAATGTTTCGGGTCCGAGTCTCTGCAGTTAAAAAATAGGCGGATCTGCTGCTAACTCAGGTTCGGTCCAATATTAAATTAGATATCTGGATATCTGTGTTGCTCTAATATCACACAATCTCATGAGTTTTGACCTCTCTTGTCAGAACAACAAAGAAACCAGAAAATCTGTACTGAACATTGAATCTAAAGATAACACTTCAATACATAATATTTCCAGATTGCTGAATCTAACAAATACATATACATTTATCTCAGTAAATTACTGATGTTAATGAAAATGACACAATAATCTACCCAAATTACTGATCTAATGACGATAACACTGTAATCTCCCCAGATTACTGAACCTACTGCCAATAACAATATAATCTCCCCCAAATTACTGAGCGTAATGACGATAAAACTATAATCTCCCCAAATTGCTGGGTCTAATGCAAATAGTGTTATTCTCCCCAAATTACTGAATCTAATGATAATGATACAATCACAGAAAGAATTCAGTGGGAAATAGTCCTGAAATTTGTCCTATGATCTGGTGTAATCCACATCACTGTCGTATAATCAGTAATCTGGTTTAGTCCATATCTCTGTATCACAGTTGATAATCTGGTCTACTCTCCTGCATTGTTATAGCACTAGTAACTTAAGACGATTATGTATCTGCAGTCACTAATATAACAGCTGTCACTCACTCATCACCCATACGCTGCCTGTCTGCAGAACTCAGCTCTGTGCTGGAGTGTCTGGGTGGAGTCCTCGACTCGTGAGCGTGCGTGTGTGTGTGCGTGTGCGTGTGTGTGTGTGTGTGTGTGTGTGTTTCGTGTGTTTCATCAATCAGATGTTGTCTGGGCAGACAGACTCAACACAGGCTGGATTAGCAGACTTCACACGAATCACATGATTCAGCAAAGACAGTGCGGCTAAAGCAGATCTGCCAGTGAAGCCCCCACACCACAAACCAGCACTGAACACACACACACACATACACACACACACACACACACACACACACTCACACATACACATACACATACACATACACACACACACATACACATACACACATACACACACACACATACACACACACACACACACACACACACACACACACACACACACATTTTTGCCCTCCCCTTACATACACATACACACAAGTACATAAAAATTTGGTCTTTTAATTTATATCATGTTTTTTTTTCTTCAGGACAGAGGTGTTAAACTACAAAGCTGGATTGAGCAGTTTGCTGTCCAACAGGATAAGAAGATGCAACATTCTTATTGTTCCTGCTGGACAGTTTTGACTTGTGACTCAACGGCATTCGGTATCTGGCTAATTTACAAAGCCTGCTTTATGTGTACATCCCGTTAGACCAAATAAATACATACACAAATAAACCAATTCGATAAATAAATGGAACTATTTTCTAAACCACCACAGTTCTGTCATCAACATGTCAATTCCCTTTAATGGAAAAAAGGAAGGACAAAGGACCCCTTCCATCCAAATACTACATAAAAGAAATCTGCATTGGTGTCGGTGTCTAACATGTATATATATATATATATATATATATATATATATATATATTGGTATGAAAAGGAGCATATAGGTGAACATAGTTTTGTAGAGGAACTGTGTGGCGGGAAACCCCTGTAGAGGTTAGGAAAGGGTTTTTTTTTCCCTTCTCTGAGAGTACACAGGCGCTGAGCACGTAAGAATCGTTGTTCGTTATTCACAGACTGTAATATCCCAATCTGGTTATGGTTTAATAATCTCAGAATATCTTGGAATAATCCGAGCAGATGAATGACAGGAACACGGTCGTTGTAGATGGCGTGGTCTTTGTGGGCGAGACCCTAAACACTCAGCCACAGATTCTAACAGCCTAAAATGGAACCCATTATTCAATCATAAAATTTAAAACTGAAATGATTTGAACAAATGAGTCTTTTCTTGGTTAACTGTCACATAATGCTGTCTGAAGTGGGGGGGTTTTTTGGGTGGGGGGTGGGGGGGGGGGGGTTGCTAAATGACAGTGTATTAAATAACCACAGTATAATTTCATAATTCCATCCTTTAATAACAATAGGTATTCAAAAAAAGGTTTGAATGCTCAAGGCCCACAGGGGGGTGAAAACTCTGAGAACCATACTGTGGGAAAGACATTTTTTGCTCACAGAAACTCATGACAAGCGTGTTTGAATGTCCACAGTGATTATATCTGGATGTCATTAGGATGAACAACACAAAACCACTCATGATTTTTTTTCATTTCTACCCCTGCAACGTCTGTACACACCTGACGCCTCTTTCAGAACCTTTTACACAGTCAGAAACCTGTTATGTCCCCTTCGGAAGTCTTTGCGCCCCGGAGCGTGTCATTCAGAAATCTTTACACATCTGTTATGTCCCCATCAGAAATCTTTACACACCTGAATGTCACCTTCAGAAATCTTTATGCACCTGAATGTCACCTTCAGAAATCTTTATGCACCTGAATGTCCCCTCCAGAAATCTTTACACACCTGAATGTCACCTTCAGAAATCTTTACACACCTGAATGTCACCTTCAGAAATCTTTACACACCTGAATGTCGCCTCCACAAAAAGTTTTACACATCTAAATGTTGCTGCTCAGAAATCTTTACACACCTGAATGTTGCCGTTCAGAAATCTTTACACACCTGAATGCCACCTTCAGAAATCTTTACGCACCTAAATATTGCCGTTCAGAAATCTTTACACACCTGAATATCCCTTCAGGAGGTACAGTACTTCTGAAGACAGCAAACAATACAAACAGTTCCCTGAGTATCCCTCACTGCATCAACACAGACTTCAGATTGTTTACTTTTTACAAAGGGATGAAGTAACATCTAAATCCAAACTTCTGGATGAAAAAAAACCCAGAAAATACAGCATGTCGGTGTTTCCCCCTCCTACACCTTCTGTTTAAATTCCTTCTGCTGTCAAGCCGTGAAAGACATAATTTGCATATTTCAGACGGATCATTTGCATCAATATGCAACACTGTATCAATCCACAAACATGGTAATGTTGAAAGGTAACTGATTTAGAATTTATGATAAGGTTCATTTATGAGGGCTTTACATATGTTTGTTTGTTTTGGGTTTTTTTTACTCTCTGCTCTAATCCCTCTTGCTTTTCAACCTCACATGATGAATATGCAAATTGATTTAAATATTAATTAGAATATTTTTCTTGGTTGCGGATGTTCATTTAAACAAGAACTGTCTGAAAAAAAACATGCAGATTATTGAAGGACTCATATTGATTTTATGCTTGGAGCTTCTATAACTCTACAGGTAACCTCAGATTACCCAAAATCAAGAATGTCATTACCACAACTTCGATTCAAGTTGATATTCATTCGCCGTTTGTAACATGGTGAGTTCCTCCGTTGTTCAAAGCACCAAGTCGACAAAGTTATCTTTGTTACTGCCACAGTTTTGTGTCGTTGATGCAGTGCAAAAATACGAACATGCAACAAGAAACATTTTCAAACATGCAGCACAAAGACCAATACCATGCAACAGTTCCAAAAAATATACTGAAAAGTTTGAAGCATGTATTAATGGTAAAACAGCATGCATGTACAGCAGAGGAACGCTAAGAACACATTCTCAGCAATGCAAGTGATTCTAACAGAAAAGGCTGAAAAGTAGAGGTTCTCTCTCTTTCTCTCTCTCTCTGTTAGAGTGGGGCTCTGCAGCCCTGTGTGTGAGAGTGTGTTGGAATGCAAGACTAATCACTCGTTATCAATGCATTACCGTGTCAGAAAGCTTCTCCCATTACTGCCTGTAGCCAAATCCAACACAGACCGTGAAACAAACAAACATGCTATCGTAGCAACCACACAAAAAACATGCAACCGCCGCAAAAACAAGAGTAAACAAAGTGAAACCTACTGAGATGGCGACACTTCTGTTCTTTCCCTTTCTCTCTCTCTCTCTCTATCTCTCTCTGTTTGTCTCCACTCTTCCTCCGTAGTCTGTGAGCCAGTCTCGTTCTCTCTTCTCCCTGCTCTCGTTTTCTATCCCTCCCTTTCTATCTCTCTATTTCTTTTCTTCTCCTCTGGGTTGTCTCACTCTTTCCCTCTCTTCTCTTTGTTTGGAGCCTCAGCTGGCAGCTTCTCCTCCGTGTTTGAGGCAGCACTTGAGAAATGGAAGGAGAGAAGTGAGGGATGGGGGGTGAGCCGCAGCCGCTCTAGAAGAGAGGGAGGGAGGGAGGGAGGGAGCGAGCGAGGGAGGGAGCGACACAGACAGACAGGGAGGAGGGGAGAGAGAGCGAGATGGAGGGGGGGGAGGGCTGAGTCTGTGTGCAGAATGTACAGGCGTGAGAGAGAGGGAGAGACAGAGAGAGGGAGAGAGAGAGAGAGAGAGGGAGAGAGAGAGAGAGAGAGAGAGAGAGAGAGAGGGAGAGACAGAGAGAGGGAGAGGGAGAGGGAGAGAGTCTCCGGAAGCGACGCAGCATTGCAGCACGGAGAACAGAATGAGATGAACCGAGCTTAGAGTGAGACGAACGGAGCGTAGAGTGAGACAAGCAGAGCGAGACTTCGCCTCCTCGCAGACAGCAGACCCTGGCAGCCAGGCAGCCCAGGGGGGAAGCACCCCGGAGAAACAACAGCCCCTCCGGAGACACAGAGTAAATGAAGGGACAGGAGACAGCCAAGCCCACTGCAGTGGCTGTATTCTCTCTGTCTGTGTCTCCCTGTCTGTGTGTCTGTCCCTGTTTCCAGCCTGCTTACTGTGTATCACAACACTGTCACTTCATCAGATTCAGTCTCTCCGATTCCCATCTTTCATTCTCTCTCTCCCTCTCTCTCTCTCTCCCTGTGAATTCAGGGCTTTGAACCTGTTATGGACTGACATTGGTGTGTGTGTGTGTGTGTGTGTGTGTGCGCGCGTGTGTGTGCGAGTGTGTTTCAGCTGGATATAGCATCTGATATTAACTGCTATAAAAGATACACATTGTGGAGAATGCAACCTGTTCCATGGTGTACAAGGACATTCAGTTCCCAGTCTGTTGCAACACAACCTCTCTCCCGTTGCTCAGCAGGTTTCATGGAAAATTCCTACATGATCATTACTGGCTTGGTGAGCCTCTCCTCCGGCTCAGGCTCCACAGGAGTGCACTGAAGAAACTATAGAATTCAGACCAAAAACAAATGCCTATATTTTTAATGGATCTGGTCTGTTTATAGCTTTATTTTCTTGCTACAGTGAGCAAAGACATTTGTAATTGGCTATTTAAGAATGAAAAACAAGAGACTGATGAAATAAATTGTGGATGTTCAAGATGCTGGTGGGGGGGGGGGGGTGCTGGAGGGGAGGGGGGATTTTCCGATGAAAATCCTTTTTAGGCAAGGACTTGGTGTAATCTGGTTCCAGAAAACTGGCCCCAGAAATTGTAAGTGTGCGTTACACGAAAGTGGAAAAGCTCAAAGTGCTGGAGCCAGTGAAAAGACGGACAGTTCCTAGTTCTGAAACCACTGCATAGATGGACAGGTCCTAGTGCTGAAACCAGTGAAAAGATGGACAGTTCCTAGTGCTGAAACCACTGCAGCGATGAACAGACAGCTCCTAGAGTGGATGAAAAGATAGACAGCTCCTGGTTCTGAAGGCACTGAAAAGATGGACAGCTCCCAGTGTTGAAAATACTATAAAAATGAACAGTTCCCGGTGCTGACTGTGTACTAAAGAGTGGATAGGTCCTGGTGCTGAATCTGAACAAATAACAGTGGAAACCTATGATACAAACTAACAACCAAACAAGAGGAACAGAGGCGTGGAGTGGGAGGGGGGGGGGGGGTGGATGAAGAAAAACACCTTTTATGTAATTACATGTTTTTCCATCAAATAACAAAAGTAGGCATCTAGGTTTGTTCTTATTGCTGTGTATGATCCATAATACTGTGTGTCTTTAGAAATGCCCCTCTAATCACATTAATGGCCTTAATCAGTGAATTAACAGCAGAGAAAATGTCAGAGAGGCAAGGAGAAAATGGGGAGGCTAATTAACGGGGGGAGGGAGACGACAGAGAGCACAGACCTGTCCCTGTTTGGTGAGCGGGAAATGTGAAGGATACTCCAGCTCTGAGGAGAGGGTCCATGGTGAAACCCACTCCTGTGGCAATTACACCTCCCAGACATAACCCCCCTCACACCATATCATATGGGGAGTGGGTTACAGACAGAGCAGCAAGCACAAATGAATGACATGTGTAAATATATGCAAATTTAGCTATAATGTTAATGGTGTCCTAAAGATTTTTTTTTTCTTTTTTTAAAGTGCCCGTTTAGAGGACGGGTAACACTTATGCATGTTACTCACAAACACACACACACAAACACTCACACACACACACAGAGTATGATATAATAACATACTCTACAAGCAAATCATATCAAGACATAACCACCTCAAACTGGTTGGGGAGAGAGAGAGAGAGACTGATAGTAAGAATAACATGTTTACATAATAAACAGTCTAAAGAAACAGAAATGTACAAACACGACAACATAAATCATGTATTTTAAAGGTTATTTATGTTTTTTGCTCTTTATTTATGTTCTTTACTCAAAGACAGTTACTCTGTTTCTAATGCGCACTCTGTTTCTAATGCAAACACACACACACACACACACACACACACACACACACACTCACACACACACACACACACACACACACCAGTCCCTGGATCATGTCTCTGCAGTCTCTCTGTCTGCCTGCCACTCCAGTGACCACTCCAGTCACAATGCACACAATGCCACCATCTATTCTAATCAGTTGGCATGAGGCTGGCAGAGGCCCAGGAGAATAACAATGAGGGAGAGAACCACGATAAGAAAGCCGCGGAACGCTAAGACGGAGCCAAGCTAACGTCTCCCATTCTCCCAGAACAAGATCAAAAGCTAGAGCCTCATGGAGAAGGCACCAGCATCCTCTCCTTAAGTTGTGATGTTCCCAGGCAGCAGGCTGCAGTGAGCGTGCTCCAAACAGCCACTGAGGTGAGGAGAGAGACAGGGGGAGGTGTGAGCAGTGATTAAAGGAGAGGGGGAGAGAGTGGGAGAGGGAGAGAGAGAGAGTGGGGGGGGGCTGTGGCACTGAGTGTGTGTGTGTGTGTGTCTGTGTGTGTGTGTCTGGTGGCTGTGACAAATACAGCTCCACAGTGCCGAAGAGAGCTGCTTTATCTTACACACAGGACATGTACACAAACACAAACACACACACACACGCACACACATAAAGCTATCTACACCTATATATATCATTACTATATATTAGATATATACAGACAAAAAACATACCACTCATTCTTGCACACACACACAGAAACCTTAAGAAGCACACAATCTCTCTCTCACACACAAAAACAACAATTCAGGTAATGTTATGTAGCCTGCCATGAGTTCACACGGACATATGCACAGACACAAACACAGCCGATATACACACGAGGGCATGTATGCACATGCACACATGTATACACAAAACACACGCACGCACACACATACACAGTCGCCAATGCATGCACATGCTCACACAAACACACACACACACACACACACCTAATAACATGCAGACAGTACGGTGTACCATAGGGCTCTGTTCTCGGTCTCTTCTCCTTCAACACATAGACACGCAGACACACACACACACAAAATACACACTGTATCATTCATCTCTACTTAGTGCTTTTCTGTTCTCTCTCTCACTTCCCCTGCGCACACACACACACACACACACACACAGACACACACACACACACACACACACACACATACATATATATACATACATGCATACATTTGG
>NC_044498.1:4081999-4086999 GCF_902362185.1 Chanos chanos
TGTGCACACATTTGGGGTTTGGACAGGGCTGTAATGTAATGTGGAGTTACCTGACCTGCACTCTCAGCGTACGCTGTAGCCAATCAGAATCAAAACAGACACCAAGAGAATCAGCCTCACCAGACATGAATCAGTGCTCTTAAATAAATGGCACACTCGCTTTCTCTCTGTCCTTAATGGTTGCGGAGGAACAAAAGAGAAAGAGGGAGAGAGAGAGAGAGAGAGAGAGAGAGAGAAAGGAACAAAAGAAAAACAGGGAGAGGTGGAGAAGCAATGCAGCTGAAAAGAGAGGTGGTAAAAGAGAAGGATGGAGAAAATGGAGGGCCAATCAGATCCCTTTCTCCAGCAGCCCTCTTCCTCCTGCCCCACCACCTCTCTTTTTACATGATCTGTCTGGACTCGTGTCATTCTGACAGCTGTCAGTTGTCTCGAGATACGTCTACGCCCCCCCCCAAATCCCCTGCCCCCGTAGTGAACTATCCTGCAGAACCACATCATCTCAGGCTGCTCCCATGGACACAGCGTACAGAAACCTGGCAACCTGGTGGCTTCTTCAACCCTCCCACACTCACAGTCTTTTCTGTGTGTTTGTGTGTGTTTGTGTGTGTGTGTGTCAGAGAGAGACAGGGAGAGAGAGAGAGGGAGACACAGGGGCTGGTGATATATATATGTGTGTGTGTGTGTGTGTGTGTGTGTGTGTGTGTGTGTTTATATATTCATTTGGCTGGCTTTTCTTCTTTTTTTTTTTTGCAGAAAATAACGTTAACTGTTGGCTGCCATGCTGTGCTAACGCTAACGCTAGCATGAGTGTGCAGATTAATGCAATGCAGCTAATTGGATAATTGTGCTAATGGCACACAGTTAGGCAGCTATTGGCTGCCTTTAAATAAAGCCGACAGTACCCACGTAAGAACAGGAGAGCAGTACAGGTTGAGGTGCCTGAGGACAGACCAAGATGAACTTTTACAGACAAATGGGGGGAAAAACATGAATATATTTTGGCACATAGGTTTTTAGATAAGAAACAGAAAGAGTTGTTCTAATCTTTCTCTCGAACTAAAGGAGCCTTTATGATAGCGATAAAACGTATCCAAGATGTCTCTTAGTCAATGGATAGATAGATACGTACATACATAGATGAATATAGGGATAGATAGGTAGGTACAAGAGATAGATTACATGAAGACATTACATTTGCAATAATTTAATATCATACGATGAGAAGACATTCATAAGTCTTTTGCTTGACCTCTCACAGTGCCGTGACCATGTTGCACGGGGTCAGCCACAGAACAGCGCCCCCTGGAGGCACACGGGATCCTGTGTTTTGTCCAAGACCGACGTCAACGTTGTCGGGGAGTTGAACCACCCGCTCTCTGAGTCCAAACCGTGTTGGGAATTGGATTCAGGTCCTTCCTGTCCCTGTTCCCCTCTCTCCCAGCCAATAGGCACGCAAGCCCAGAATACTGAATACATGTCATATCCACATACATTCTGAATACAATATAAACATGCATTTTTTATTATTTCACTTGTGAAGAGATCTCCTCCGTGTTGAGCCAGACACACATCCCAGGTCATTCAGACTCACAGCTTTATCAGGTACTCACTGTTTTTTCACAGTATGGCTTTTTTTTCTTTTCTTTTTTTTTTCTGTGGAAATTTCCAAGTTACACCACAGTGCGTGCGTATTATCTCGGCCGATAATTAGTCCTGCTTGGACTGTGTGCACAGGATTATTGACCTGCTTGACCAAACTGACGGCTGGTGAGTCAAAGGCGTGATGATGGAGAAGAATTTAAATGAACCTAAAGGACACAGATAAATTCTCTCTTAATATTTCATCTCACCTGAGAGCAGCGCGTGCCTTCTTTCCCCCCCCCCTTTTTTTTCTATGCTTTGTTTTTATAGAACCCCCCCCCCAAAAAAGGCCTGGCCAATCAGAGCCCAGACTGGACCAAACGAAAGCATGGAAGCACAACCGATGCACCCAAAATTGAACAATATTAAATGGCAACCCCCCCACCCCCAAACCCTGCCCATGAACATGCCACCATGACTATCAAATTTTCAGTTCTTAAACTGTGTATACGCATATATTTTCGCAAAGTACTTACATTTTTATTACTTTAAGGATGAGAACATTGAGTCTGAGAGCTGAATGCTAACCAGTCACTTGGAAGTCTTGACATCATTTTACCTTATTTTGTGCTTGTAATCTCGGTCAGGTGACACCCTCATCTCCTAGCAACTGGTTAGCGACACGCTAAAAGACATGGTTTTTGAAACATGCTGGATATTAATTGCCATATGGAAGGAAAAACATCAAAATGTATCCTTTAGTATCAGTGTGTTTAGCTGGCACACAGTCAGGCTGAAGGATGCATATAGGATATATAGCTCAGTGTATAGGATGCAAAAGAATATACATAGAGAATGTATAGTTCAGCCAATAGGATGCCAGAGAATACAAATAGTCTATGTGAGTCACTCTCATTCTGGGGGACAGAACTAGTCACTACTGAATTTGACCTATAAATATGACAGAGTGAGAGAGAGATGGAGGGAGAGGGAGAGAGATAAAGACATAAAGAGAGAGAGAGAGAGAGAGAAAGTGTGGGACACCAGACAGATGATGATAAATATCTATCGATGAGAGGGACGGAAGCCAAGACCACTGGTCGCGTTTCCTAAGACTCCTGGACAAACACGATGACAAACCTGCGAGCGTAGGAACTCAAACTTTGGACACGGACGTGAGATGGAACAAATGTTCTTTAGGATTAAAACCTAATATTAATCATCCCGTATTACATGACTCAATGAATTAGCCTTCATTCCATCGGAACGGCGCTGAGAGTTTCTTGGCCTTTCAACCAGTCAGTCAGAAGCTTTTAGATCTGACTTTGTGTTTAACAAGACGGGTCTTTTTGTGATTTTCCTGTATGCGCCTACTCATAAGTGAAGTAAAATTCCAGCCTCCATGCTAATGGATTATTCCATTTGTGCTTTTAAGTTGTGCTGTTATGTGAACCAGGGGTCAAAAAGGCACTAGGTAATTACATTTATATATAATTTCATATCACACAAAAGGTGTAAACGATTAATCTATAAAATAACATAAATTCAGATTTCTACAAGGACATGCAGTTCCAGGGAGAAATGATGGAAACACAAAGTTCAGTGAGTATGCCAAGGTAATACAACAACTTAGCAACACGTAACTAAGCAGAGACATCTAGAAAAAAACATCAATACAGTTTTTTACAGTGTTGTGAAAATGCAACACAATAACATGATCAGCACATAATGTATATAATATGGGTAATACGAAACACTAAGCCAAAAGACACACACACACACACACACAGAGCAAGAGATGAAAGGAGAGGCAGAGAGAGTGAGAAAGAGAGAGAGAGAGAGAGAGAGAGAGAGGAGAGAAGAAAGAGAGAGAAAAAGAGAAGAGACAGAGAGAAGAAAGAAAGAGAGAGAGAGACAAGAGAGAGAGAGAAAAAAGAGAGAGAGCCTTGCAGTTAGTACTCAGTAGGACACATCATGTACAATTTTTGTCAAGATAAAATTTTAAAAATCGTGAGTTTTTATGCTGCCTCGTCGAAATCACGACAACAATGATGATAAAGAAACAGACATTCATGTTCATTTGGTTCACGAAATGATCTGCATCTTCAGCTCACACAATGCACAGTGAATTCTCAGACACTGAACAGACTTCACACATACATCCAGCTGTTTCACTGTATCCTCCACACACACGTACAGTCAGTGTATTGTGCATGGTACAACTCCAAATATGTCCGTATACAGTAAAGATACTATATCCATGGGTATAACAGCGCCTGTCTTGCGTTGTTTATGGAGAGATATTTTGGTATTGCTGCAGGTAAGTTATATATTCAGTCGACGCTGATCGTTGGTCTTCTGTCCCGCAGATGGAGACAGGAGTCACCTCACCTTGTTTCACCACTGCAGTGTGTGTGTGTGTGTGTGTGTGTGTGTGTGTGTGTGTGTGCCCGCGCACATGTGTATGCTTGAGTTTGTGTGTGCTCCCACGTGCCCAGGTGTGTGTGAGCATGAGTATGAATGTGTGTGTGTGTGTGTGTGTGTTAGTGTGCGCATATGGGGGGGAGGGGGAGATTTACTGTATTTTACTGTAATTCTGTAAAAGTGTCAATTCAAATTCAGCTTCCTTGAGCTGCACAGTTCCCACGTGTACAACACAGGAAGGGCTTCTTTACAATGCAAATAGCTTGTCATTAGTTTTGTGTGTGTGTGTGTGTGTGTGTGTGTGTTTGTGTTGAGAAATTTCAGGCAAACCTTACATGATAGGGTAAACGATTGGGTACGGCGATTACTTTTCATCTTCTACCGCTCTCCGCTCACTGACAGATTCAACTGCAATTTTTTTGTTTGTTTAATTATTTGTTTTGTTTGTTTTTGTTTAGCTTAGTATGTTTTTTTCCCATTCTCTCTTGCCTGAGGTAAGGAGTTCTATCCTGTGCAAGAAGGTGATTTTCCACATGTGATCATGTCTCTCTGGTGCTTCACTGGTCCTGTGGTAATAGGCTAAGAGGCCAGAACGACAAAGTTTTTTTGTTTTTTTTTTGCCTGAACCTGAATCCTTCCGTGTCAGGACTAGATTCATTCCACTGGCAGTTATATCATCATCTCTTTGATCTCTTGTTCTCTCCTTCTCTCCATTATCCAGTCTCTGTCCTCTCTGGGCTGTGCGTGTGTGTGTGTGTGTGTGCGTGCGTGTGTATGTGTGAGTGTTTGTATGTGTGTGTGTGTGTGTGTGCGTGTGTGTGTGCGCGTGTGTGTGTGCATGTGTGTGCGACATGTCTGGACTGCCTCTGCCTGCCCGCTGAGCAGCAGGTGTTGGTGTATGTGTGGAGCTGCTCTGCTATGGCATGTCTGTCCAGGATGAGTAAGGTCACAACAGAGTCTCTCTCTCTCGCTACCTCTCTCTCTCCCTCTCTCTC
>NC_044498.1:4091999-4099499 GCF_902362185.1 Chanos chanos
TTCTTCAGGGTCATTATCTGTCACAGGTATTTTATTAAATAAACAGAGATGCATCGAGACTACTCTCCATGTCTTTACCATAATAAAAACAGGCTCAGAGTCCACACAAATAAATGTGTGACCCACTGCAGCTTCTCATCTGTCTTACTCTAACTGGGATTATACCAGACTACACTGGCCTGGCATCCGACAGTGAAAAAATACCACTTGCTCCCCAGTTTCCTGTCTCTGCCTGTCCAATCCCTCCTCACCCGCAGCAGCAGAGGACCAGACCTCGTGGCTTTCAGGTCAATCTTTTGGCGACGCCGTTTCTCGTTTCTCGTCTTTATTAAACATTCTTTTCCGCTGTAACCAGACACAGAGAGGACAAAGAAATGCCACGCCAAAATCCAACCAAATGGCTTCGAATTTTTTTTTTGTTTTTTTTTTAGCTACAAATATTGCACAGTGGGTCTTTAATAGCCTTTAAAAAAACACCCAGAGGTATATAGTCTGTCAACAGTCAGACAGGTAGATGGGGGAGACAGGGAAAAAAATAAAAATGAAAAGGAAGGTAAAAGAAAAAAAAAAAAAAAGGCAGAACTGCCTTTGGCCACACACACACACAAAAATCCGACTGTACAGGCGTCATTAAAAACTTAATTAATCTTAATTAACTTCTCCTTTGTCTGGGAGTTCCTTTCTGCAGCGAAATGATTTCCCTGCCGTGGAGGAGGGATTGAGGCTGCAGACTAATGCTGTAATCAGTCGTCTGCAGGAGGGGAAGCACTGGTGCCTCTGATTGCTTTTCTGACAGAGAGACTTACGCTCCCTGCTTTTTCTTTCGGTTTTTTTTTTCTTCTTCTTCTTCTTCTTCTTCTTTCTCCTCTCCTCTCCTCTCCTCCGTCTGCTTCCTCCCTCATTCCATTTGAGGAACAATCTCCATCAGGCACAGTTGGAAACGGAAGACTGCTAATCCAAAGCAGCGTGGAAGCTTTCAGCCTTTACAAAAAAAAAAAAAAAAAAATCTCAAGATCATCTTCCTACAGACCCACCATCTTCATGACTGGGCTATGCATATGTCATCATACTATACCACAGAACACCATCCTATTCTCTACCGTACCACACTCTATACCATACTTAACCTATACTAAACATACCACACACTACACCATACTTAACCCATACTAAACATACCACACACAACACCACACTAGACCCATACTAAACATACCACACACTACACCATACTAAACCCATACTAAACATACCACACACCACACCACACTAAACCCATACTAAACACACCACACACTACACCACACTAAACCCATACTAAACATACCACACACCACACCATACTAAACCCATACTAAACATACCACACACTACACCATACTTAACCTATACTAAACATACCACACACTACACCATACTTAACCTATACTAAACATACCACACACTACACCATACTTAACCTATACTAAACATACCACACACTACACCATACTTAACCTATACTAAACATACCACACACTACACCATACTTAACCTATACTAAACATACCACACACTACACCATACTTAACCTATACTAAACATACCACACACTACACCATACTTAACCTATACTAAACACAACATACCACACACCACACCATACCAAACCCATGCTAAACATACCACACACTACACCACACTAAACCCATACTAAACATACCACACACGACACCACACTAAACCCATACTAAACACAACATACCACACACCACACCATACTAAACCCATACTAAACATACCACACACTACACCACACTAAACCCATACTAAACACAATATACAACACACTACACCACACTAAACCCATACTAAACATACCACACACTACACCACACTAAACCCATACTAAACATACCACACACTACACCATACTAAACCCATACGAAACACACCACACACCACACCACACTAAACCCATACTAAACACACCACACACTACACCATACTAAACCCATACTAAACATACCACACACAACACCATACTAAACCCATACTAAACATACCACACACTACACTATACTAAACCCATACTAAACATACCACACACTACACCATACTAAACCCATACTAAACATACCACACACAACACCATACTAAACCCATACTAAACACACCACACACAACACCACACTAAACCCATACTAAACATACCACACACTACACTATACTAAACCCATACTAAACATACCACACACTACACCATACTAAACCCATACGAAACACACCACACCACACTAAACCCATACTAAACATACCACACACTACACCATACTAAACCCATACGAAACACACCACACACAACACCATACTAAACCCATACTAAACACACCACACACTACACCACACTAAACCCATACTAAACATACCACACACAACACCACACTAAACCCATACTAAACATACCACACACTACACCATACTAAACCCATACTAAACATACCACACACAACACCATACTAAACCCATATTAAACATACCACACACTACACTATACTAAACCCATACGAAACACACCACACACCACACCACACTAAACCCATACTAAACATGCCACACACTACACCATACTAAACCCATACTAAACACACCACACACAACACCACACTAAACCCATACTAAACACACCACACACTACACCACACTAAACCCATACTAAACATACCACACACTACACCACACTAAACCCATACTAAACATACCACACACAACACCACACTAAACCCATACTAAACATACCACACACCACACCATACTAAACCCATACTAAACATACCACACACTACACCACACTAAACCCATACTAAACATACCACACACTACACCATACTAAACCTATACTAAACACAACATACCACACACCACACCATACTAAACCCATACTAAACATACCACACACTACACCATACATAACCTATACTAAACACAACATACCACACACCACACCATAATAACCTACATATTAAACACAACATATCATACACTGCACCATACTAAACCCATACTAAACATACCACACACTACACCATACTAAACCCATACTAAACACACCACACACAACACCATACTAAACCCATACTAAACATTCCACACACTACACCATACTTAACCTATACTAAACACAACATACCACACACCACACCATAATAACCTACATATTAAACACAACATATCATACACTGCACCACACTAAACCCATACTAAACATTCCACACACTACACCATACTAAACCCATACTAAACATACCACACACTACACCATACTAAACCCATACTAAACATACCACACACTACACCACACTAAACCCATACTAAACATACCACACACTACACCACACTAAACCCATACTAAACATACCACACACAACACCATACTAAACCCATACTAAACACAACATACCACACACCACACCATACTAAACCCATACTAAACATACCACACACTACACCACACTAAACCAATACTAAACATACCACACACAACACCACACTAAACCAACACTAAAGATACCACACAACAGACCATAATAAACCTATACTTAACAACATTCTTTACCATGGTATGAGAGTGTGTGTGTGTGTGTGTGTGAGAGAGAGAGAGAGAGAGAGAGACAGACAGACTCAGAGAGAGATAGCAAGGGAGAGCGTGCGTATAGTGTGTGTGTGTGTGTGTCTGTGTAGTGTGTGTGATAATGTAAATCTCCTCCATGTCCCTATATTCATGCCCTGCTCTGCACTGTGTGTTTGTTTTAGAGCTGACTATGTCAGAGTGTGCTCTCAAGCCCTAAACTCTCTCTCTCTCTCACACACACACACACACACGCACGCACACGCACATAAAAGAGGAATGACAACAAAGGCACTCTCTCTCTCTCTCTCTCTCTCTCTCTCTCTCCATCTCTTTGCAGCCACCTGTCACACCTGCTGTATGGTACAGTGACAGTATGCTGAAAGTACAGCCTTGTTCTATCTATCTGTCTATCTATCTATCTATCTATCTATCTATCTATCTGTCAATCAACCTGTTTCGCCATCCATTCAACCAACCATCTATTGATACATTAATTTATCTATCAATCAAATCTATCTGTCTGTCTATCACTGAGTGGTGAGACAGAGGGCAAAATACCTGCATCTCAGAAAACAACAAGCTGTCTTAAACTCAGACCTAAACAAAACCAGAGTCTGAGTGTTTGTGTGTGTGTGTGTGTGTGTGTGTGCGTATGTGTACTATGAGGAAATGTGTGTGTGTGCGTGTGTGTGTGTGTATAATGCATGTGTGCATGTGCTCTGAGGGGTAGTATGTGCATGTCCGTGTGTGTGTGTCTGTGTGTGTGTGTTTTGTGGGGCGGTTTGGGGATGACGGCATGGCGGCCATCTTTGCTTGCGTTATCTCTCTCCCATATGTTCTCCCTCAGGCCACAGGCTCCTCTCACTGTAATTGACTTTTCTCCCACAGAACCCAGCTGCAGGCACAGGACCACGGTGTGTGTGTGTGTGTGTGTGTGTGTGTGTGTGTGAGTGTGAGTGTGAGAGAGAGAGAGAGAGAGAGTTGTGCGTGACAGACTGAGTGTTTGTCTCAGATTCTAAAAATGAATGCCATGCATTGCAGTAGGCATAACTGACTCTGCAAAGACAAAGAGACAGAGTCAGGGAAAGAGAAAGAGAGAGAGAGAGAGAGAGAGAGAGAGAGAAAGAGAGACAGACAGACAGACAGAGAGAGAGAGGGAGAGAAAGACAGACAGACAGAGGGAGAGAGAGAGACAGACAGAGGGAGTGAGAGAGACAGAGATGGAGTGAGAGAGAGAGAAAGAGAGAGACAAACTGAGTGAGAGAGAGGGAGAAAAAGACAGACAGACAGAGGGAGAGAGAAAGACAGACAGAGGGAGTGAGACAGAGAGAGGGAGACAGAGAGAGAGAGGAGTCAACAGGCTCTTGGCTTTTGGATCAGTCTCTGCAGCCATTTTAATATAAAGCAATGCTTCCCCCTCTTAAGGGACGAGTTTTGGAAGCACTAAAGTGGAGCCCAGTGGAAAACCCTCAGACACTGTGTGTCCCCCACCGCACGCCACTGCACTGTGAAGACCAGAACTACGTTTCTAACTTTGGCTTATGCTCGCCTGCGGAGTAACACACACTGTTGTTTTGGCATGTCAGAGGGTTGTGTGTGTGTGAAAATGCCCTGGGGGGTGACAACATTTGCTTAAGGACACACATCTCTGAGCTGTCATTCTCGGGAATCAAACCCAGAACCACCTTTTCAATGGAACGATTTCTTCACCACAAATGAACTATAGCCCAGCTTCCAAATTGCTCGGCAACCACGCGAAGCATAACACGCTAAGATAGGACCAGAGATACTGAAAGATATAGTCTAAAGGCACTGTAAGATGGTTCTAAGTGCTTGGGAAAATTTTATGCTCAATTTCAAGACACATGGAGACAGCACGTACGCAAGCGCTGCTTCTTGGCGGTGGTTTTTGTAGGAGTCACCAGGGACACCGAGGAGCGTGTTTCACAACGACGCTTCGCACGTGAGCGTGTTTCTTTACCTCCTTCACTCTCATCGCCTCGGAAACCTGCTGTCTCCTCCACCGCTGCCGTCTCCACCATCGCGAGAAAACGAAAAGAATATTCCTCCCTCTCTCTCTCTCTCTAAAGGACAGATGTATACACAGAGAGACGAATGGAGGTTTTTTTTTTCTCTCTCTTTCCTCCTCCTCCTCCTCGCCCCCGCTGATTTGAACGGGCAAAGTCGTCACCTGTGGCACCCTCATTTCAGTCTTCCTTTTTTTCCCAGGGCTACCCCAGGGCTGCAAAAATCACCCGTTTTTTTTTAAAAAAAAAAAAAAAAAGAAAGAAAGAAAGAAAAAGAAAAAACAACAGAAAAAAAAACCCTCCTCCGTGTTTTTTTTTTCCCGTTTCTTATGAGTGTCGACATGCTTGATTGTCAGCCACGCTCGTTAAGTTCGTTAATTTTATTGAGGCCTGTCATGTTACGTGAGGAAAAAGGAAGGGAGGAGGTACGTGTGTGGTGGTGGGGGGGCGGGGGGGGGGGGGGGTAGGCTGCGTTAAATTATTCATCGTCCCTTGAAATGCAAAAGACAGCCGAGGCGAGGGAGCAACGCTATGTAGGTCACTTCCTCCAAAGCAGTGCCGCCTGGCACAGAGAGAGAGAGAGAGAGAGAGACAGAGAGAGAGAGAGAGCGAGAGAGAGAGAAAGAAAGGAACTCCAGTGCTGCAGTAGGAGCAGAAGAAGAGTAGTAGAAGTGTGGAAGGATGAGGTTTTGGGAGCCTGATGAAATGATTGAGCAGGAGAAGTGCTGATGTTCCTGGGGCTGTAGACGGGTGCAGAGATACAGGCTTGTTTGGAGGTTTGGAGGTTTGAGGGGGGGGGGGGGGGGGCGTGAAGCAAACACTTTCCTGCAGTGCTGCTCTCTCCTGAGGAAACACTGCCGTGAAAACATAAAGCGGTCCAGTCGATGAATCCTCGAGTAATTATGAAGGCGACAAGACAGTGACACACCTCGACTGTCACACACATATACACACACACACGCACATGCGAGCACATACGCATACACACATGCAGGCGCGCACACACACACACACAAAAATACCCATGAGCATACATACATACACACACGCGTGCACACACACACGCACATACACACGTGCACACACACACACGCACAAACACACACACACATGCAGGCATACACACACATGCATGCATACACACACGTGCAGGCATACACACACACACACACACACACTCAGCATGCAAAGGAGGGGACTGTTTTATGACAGAATGCCAGGGAGTTGTCACATACACTTATGACTGTGAGTACAGTTCAGAGAGTGTCAACCTTCGACCTTTAATCTCTTCAGTCCCACTCACAAACCCTCATTTCCCCAAATTACTGAATGAGTGACAGATCACAGGTGTAGTTTCTATGCATCCTCTCTCTCTCTCTCTCTCCATTGCTCCCTCTGTCTAACTCTCTCTCTCTCTCTCTCTCTCTCTCTCCTATTCCACTATATGGTCTCAACTCAATAAATGTACACAACTAAAACACTGGAATCAAACATCAAGACAGCAACACTGCCACTCTCTCCCTCTCTCTTTCTCTCTTGAAGCCTCTAAGCTTTCAGTTTTGTTCTTATTTTCTCCTTTACTGGGTTTCTAAGTCAGTGTGCTTTTCAGTTCGCTCTCTCTCTCTTTCGCAGTGGGTGGGGTGTCTGTATTCTCCCGTACTCTTGCTGGGAACGGGCAGCCATTTTGACTGCACACAGAGAGCCTGATGGCGTAAAATAAGGCTGCTATCAATCAATCTCTGGATCCCCACGGCGACACAAGCCCCAATCGCGTTTCTCCCTCCCTCTCTCTCACACACACACACACGCACGCACGCACGCACTCTCTGTCTCTTTCCGAGAGTCTCATTTTAAAGACGCAGC
>NC_044498.1:4104499-4169499 GCF_902362185.1 Chanos chanos
TTTGGTTAAATAGTGTGAGTTTTGTTTAAACTATATATGTTTTGATAAGTGTGGGTTGGATGTTATGAATGCTGGTTAGCACTGGTTAAATGATATGAGTTTTGTTTAAATAATATAAGTTTTGGTAGGTGTTGGTTGAATGTTATGATTCTTGGTTGACGTTGGTTAACTAATATGAGTTTTGGTAGGTGTTGGTTGAATGTTATGATTCTTGGTTGACGTTGGTTAACTAATATGAGTTTTGGTAAGTGTTGGTTGAGTGTCATGAGTGTATACACTGTAAATGTCTATTCTATGTGCTGGCCAGAGGAGGATGGGCTCCCCCTGCTGAGCCTTGGTTCCCCCCAAAGTTTCTTCCTCCTATTCGCTTCACTAGGGAGTTTTTCTTTGCCACTGTCGCCATGGGCTTGCTCACTGGGGGCTTAGGCACTGATCACTGTAGAGCTGCTTTGAGACAATTACTGATTATACAAATAAACTTGAACTTGTTGGTTAACATTGGTTAAATAATATAAGTTTTGTTTAAATGATATGAGTTTTGGTAGGTGTTGGTTGAATGTAATGAGTTTTGGTTAGCACTGGAGAAATGATATGACGTTGGCCTGTGTTTGCTGAAATCTGTGATCCTTAAACTTTTTGGACTAATTACCTCCTCTGATCAAATCAAACCATACAAGTACCACCTGCAAGTCACCATCTCACAGAAGGCAGAGAAAATCTCCATGACTAATATAACTGGCATATCCTTGAGTCTGGCTGCTAGAATTTTGTTTCTACTTAGGCATTTAGTTTTGTTCTGCAGGCTGTAGACAATACAATATTACAAAGACAGACCAGAAGAAAGATAAAAAGCAACAAAGTTTTTTTATATATATATATATATATATATATATATATATATATATATATATTTTTTTTTTTTTTTTTTTTTTAACATTAGTCACCCCAAAACAAACAAACCTAAAAAGGGGTCTCTACCGTGATATTGCTGCAGTAATGATCTGTCTATCGTAGCGCACTACAGAAAAAAAGAAAATGTGAGAGACATAAAGAAAGAGAGACAGTTATTTATCCTGACAACAGGCCATGGGTCAGCTCTGATTAATGACTTAATGACCAGACCAAGCGCACTCAGACACCCCAGTAAAGACCGTCCAGTCCTAAAGCGGAGGATTACGAAGTGCTGCTTGGTTTTAAAAGAAAAGAAAGAAAATTCAGATATTCAGTACTGAGGTCACTGATATCAATACAGTATATGTCTGTCATTCCCACTGTGGTCTGCTATATCATTAAGGGTGCTCTACATATCACAGTTTGACATCCACTGGTTTCCATGAGTGTTGGTTCGTGTTGATTAAATGCTATGGGTGCTGGTTTAAATGGCATTAGTGTTAACGGGTTGTGACAGGTTATGTCCTCTCTGCCTTTCTTTTCGTATTACAGAGAATGAAAGAAATGTCATCTCTAATCTGCAGGATGTGACTTTATTCAAGCATGTTACATCCCTGGATGGAGACCCTAGACGTGGAACTGGTGATGGAACATTGACTTATTGATAGAGAGATAATGTTGACGCAGAATGAAGAACACCTTACAAAAAAAAAAATGTAGGTGCTTACAGTAGCTGTAGGATTAATAACACATACGTTATTAAGTCTAGGATAACAGCTCCATGTATTTGAACTGTTTGCAGAATGTTGGAAAAGAATATCAGAACTCTTGAGGAATCATTCTGTTTTCTGTCACTTACATACATAACATGATGTTATAAAGATAGCAGAGAGAGAGAGAGAGAGAGAGAGAGTGATGATGATGTGACGCTCATTTCCGTGCTGTGCTTCTGCCATCTGCTGAGCTTGGCATCTGCGCAGTGGGTGCCCACGGGCAGAGCGAGACGTCTTTCTTTCTCTTTTTCTGATGAATTGACGGTGGTGGCTCAGCCGTGGGCGCTGCAGCTCTCTCCGGGAGGGCACAGCGGGCATCGGCAAGCCCTGAGCACTCCCACAGGTAAACAGGAGTGTGTATGTATGTATGTGCGTGCGTATGTGTGTGTGTGTGGAAGGAGGGGTAAGGCTCTGTGTGACTCATACTTGTATAGTGTGACCAAAACAGTGATTGCACAACACATGCTCTCCCATTAAAGCAACACACACAAACACACACACACACACACACACATATGGAACTGTACATTTCAGAAAATATTGTATCTTCACAGGCAGAAGCTTAAGACCAACACAAATGAACCAACACAAATGCATGCGTGCACACACACATACACACACACACACACACACACCCTCAGCTGTAAGTCCATAATCACTCTTTAATTCGGAGGCACTGCTGTTGTGGTGAGCAGGCTTGTGGCTTTCAGAAATCCTGAAAAGCTACAGCATTGAAACTTCAGAGAGAGTCATGAATGGAGAGCTTTCTAAGACCCAGAGCGAAAGTCCCTCTAAGGGAAGCGTGTGCAAAACTTTTAAAACAGCTTGGGTCATCAGGGAGATACACCACATGGACATACTCATTATGAGTCTGAGTGAGATGGACTGGATCAGGCCACAGGGTTACACTCGATGACTGAAATGAAAAATTATCGCGCAACAATCACCTCCTCAATGGATATTTGTTTGGTTTTGTTCTCTGCCTGTATTGGAAGTCACTCGTGATAAAAGCGTCTGAAAAATAAATAAATAAATAAATAAATAAAAATGTATTTTCTGGGAGGTATGACACTCATTCCTCAATCATTCCATGAGTAACATCTAAATTTCCCTTGGAACAGGAGCCTAGCAGCAACAGATTTAACAGACTGGGGTTCGAGTTCTAATATTGCAACCAAGCCTCATCGTCCTGTACGACCTGACCGATGTGGTGGAGGAAAAGGAAGACGAAGATGACTCTCATGAAGGGTTGGAACTGCTAGAATCCAAGACGTCATCCCAGAATGCAATCCGCTCATGATACTGGGAGAGATGAGCTCCAACACCAGCGAAGGGTCAACCACAACGACGGGAAAAAAAAACCAAAACGTTTTGTCGGTCTTGGGCTGAACAATGACCACATCAGCGGTGGTGCCACTGCCATCTCATTCACACCAAGAGGCCACTGAGATGCCCGTAAGTCGCTGAGGTCGACGATGGGGCAGATGTCAGCGGCGATCCGTACCTTGCGACCACCAAGGTTGAACTGAAACGCCGTCACTCATACTGTCCTCAATCCCAGGTATCAAGGAACTGAGGACTCTCTGGGATCAGAAAGCTTTGGCCATTGAGCTTCGAAATTCATCGTAAAAAGGTAAAGGTTGAATACAGGCACTGAAACAGCAAGACGAGATTCTCGGATTCAGAGAGACGAATGACAAAAACAGGGCTGACATATGCCGCATGAGGACTGGAGAAAAGAAGGAAGGACAAGGACAAACCTTTTGAGTGCCAAGTCAAGACGCCTGCTTGTACGAACAGTGGCATGAATAAAAGGCTGAAAGAAAGAAAAGAGGAGTTGGGAAAAAAAAAAAAAAGAAGGTAAGAGGGCTGTTTTGAAAAGCCCAGCCAACAAGGCAAAAGAAGCTGCCAGAGGACAACCGAGCACTGTCCATAAGATGATAAAACAACGTTTAGCCCAAATAGAGACAGAGAACATGCTGAAAGATGGGGTTCAGTACTTTGAGGGAATGCTCCGGTAGATCCTGCGCACTCTCGGATGACATACTGGGGATTAACGCAGGCCTGCCAACCAAAGCGGTGGTCCATGAAGAGTGGAAAAGCACCAGGGATCCAGGGATTGACTCCCTGAACGCTGAACTGCTGAGAGCTGACTTCAGCTACAACCACCACGGCACTGTGTGATCTCTTTACAAAAAAAAAAAGAAAAAAAAAAAAAGGACAGACAGATGGGATTACGATGACGTACCATACAACATCTTCGAAAATACCAAAAGAGATGCAACTTCAGCAACTACGGTGGAACCTGTGTTTTCCATGACCAAGAACACACATCAAAACTCATCTGCAGGTTTTATGAGCACCTTGAATGCAGTGCCTTCCTTAAAACTGCTCTCAACGTTCTGAGCAAAGTCAGGTGCCAAGACCAGACAGCGTCGTCTCCCCGATCTGTTTTCTTCTTAATCACCACTGACTGACTGATGCACCGAATCATATCAAGAGCTCGCCCAAGGAACTCCAGCAGAACTTCTTTTCAAACCAGGACAGCGTACATTTTGCTGATGATCTATGCCTATGTCTCAACCAATTACGCAGGCCTGCAGGAGACACACACTTCGGCTGGGCGTGTATGCAAAAGAGACGAGTCTCCTGCAAACACAGCAAACACAGATCTCACGTCATCTGCATCAGCCCATCCTTTACTCTGTCACCAATTAGCTACCACTGCTAGAAAAGCACTACACACGTCCTGGACTTCTCTTGCCTTGCCTTAAAGGGCTCATTAGTGATGACAGGATGGCAAGGAAAAAAAAAAAGAAAAAGAAAAATGTAAGACTGTTCAGCATGCTCTGTTCCATGTTTAATCCCAAACGAAACCAATTTAAAACCTCAAATGACCTCAACGTGAGGAGGATCTGGGCCTACCAGAACAGTGGGTAGTCGCTGCACTTGCATGGGTCACAGTGCCGCAGAGGTATGACGAGAAAAATCGACTTGTCAGGACTTGTCAGTGGCAATGCTAAGAATCAAAGTTACGACCACATGTTACACAGTGTAATTTACTGCTGCACCACAAATGTGAGCAAGATAGAGGCCTGTCTCCAAGGCTGTCTTTGCAAAAAGACCACACATTAGGACCTGCACACCCACACACAAAAACAAGACAGAACATCAAAAGAGAAACAGAGGAGAATCTAACATATTGGACATGTAATGTGACTGGGAGGATCACTATAGTCACTGAGTAAGAGAGACGCATGTCTCTGTGGCGCAATCGGTTAGCGCGTTCGGCTGTTAACCGAAAGGTTGGTGGTTCGAGCCCACCCAGGGACGAACCCGCTGTTTTCTTAGTCGCTCGGTTTAAAATTCTGCTGCTCTTGGAAGTCGCTTTCGATAAAAGCGTCCGCTTCGTGCAAATGTAAACTGTAAGATGTTCAGGTGTGGCCGTCTGAAGACAACCTGGCGGGGCACAGCAGTAGCTGCGCTAGGATAGTCGTGCTTCTCTCACAGGATAAAGCAGGAACTGCAGTGAAAGAACAGACCACAGCAGCATAAGAGTGTTGCAGCCTAATGTCCCAGCTGGGATGAAAAGAATGGAGGGAGGGAGGGAGTTAGTGAAGGGAAGAACCTCTGCAGTCACACAAATGAATTCAGTTCACCGCTCGGCTTATTGGGGCAGCGATGGTAAGTTCAAGACCAAGAGCCACTCAGACCCTCTCTCTCTCTCTCTCTCTATCTCTCTCTCTCTCTGTTTGTTCTCTACGTATTAAGTCCACGCTTCAGCGAGACGGAAAATGAGGCACTGCAAACTCCTCGCTCCCTCTGACTCATCCCCGAGAGGAGAAGGTAAAAAAAAAAAAAAAAACCTCCCTTCACCTCCCTCCCTCTCTATCCCCTGATCCCGAGGTGTTTCTCCATGCTCCCCAGCGGTACAGTTAGACGGTGTGGATGCACATGTTTGTTTCATGTTTGTCTTCCAGAGTGTGGGAGCAAAGGGCTGAGTCTTCCAAAATCACAGCACAAAGCTCTGCCGATTTCGGTTTCACTCTCTGAATACAGTGTCTGAGCACATGCACATGCACACACACACACACACACACACACACACACTTTATCTTTATCTCTTTTCCTTTCTCTCTCTCTCTTACTCACACACACGAACATGCTTGCAAAGACTATCACATATACAGTCTCTCTCTCTCTCTCACACACAAACACACACTTTTTTATCTCTTTTCCTTTCTCTCTCTCTCTCCCTCTCTCTCTCTCCCTCTCTCTCACTCACAGACACACACATACACACACTTGTAAATACAATCACATACACACTGTCTCTCTCTCTCCCTTCTCTTTCGCACAGACGCACACATACGGAGCTGTATATACACAGGCACAAATACACACAGTTGGGCTGATGGCGTCAGATTGGTATCTCTTAGGGACCTAATTAAGTTGACGGCGGGCTCCTACTGTTTGATGATGAGGTGTAGAGCTTCGTCTGCTTCAGACTGCGTCCTCAACACAGAGCAGGGTATCATTATATAACACACACACACACACACACACACAGAGCCCGTATGTATGTACTGTCTGTCTAGCAGCAGGCTGGCCTTGATGTATGGGGTGAGGGAGAAGGAGAGAGCGAGGGGGAGGAGGTGGGGGAGGCTGGCAGGCTGGGGGCACTGTCTGGGAGACTTGGGCTGCAGCTCCACCTCCCGAGCATGGTGTGTGAGGTGCATCTGAAGAGAGCAGAATGATAGATTTACAGAGAAAGAGTCTGTGTGTGTGTGTGTGTACATATGTGTGTGTGTGTGAGAGAGAGAGAGCGAGAGAGAGAGTGAGAGAGAGAGAGAGAGACAATAAAAAAAGAAAATTAAAGCTACTTCATACACTTGTAACTCTAATAAAACTGACTGAGAAGATGAGGAGAGAAACCATTGGAACCATTTTATGGCTGTTTTAGCAACACATGCACAGTCAGCAAACATTTTGTTTTTAAACTTAAGGAAGAGAGAGAGAGAGAGAGAGAGAGAGAGAAGCACTAAGCCCTGAGCACTACAGTTGTTTGAAGAAAGGGGGTGCCTTTAAGTACCCCTGCAGAGTGAGGAGAGGTACTGCGACTGTTTCCATAATTTTGTAACTAACCAGCTGCTGTCCACTCTTTCAGAAAGACAGTCAAATTTGTCTGGAAGTACAGTGAACTGTAAAACACTGTCAAAAGTAACTGCTGATTAACTGCTAAGCGCTACTGTGCAGTGATGCCACTCTATATCATCCTGCTCTCTCTGTGACATCATAACTCAATAGAACTGCCATTAAAAAAAAAAAGAAGAAGAAGAAATAAGAAGTTCTTACTCTCTCCTGTTCCTCACTTTTCCATCTCCTTATTTGTGCCAATCTTGAATCTACACATAAATCTCTTTCCCTCTCCCTCTCTCTCTCTCTCTCTCCCTCTCTCTCACTCTCTCTCCCTCTCTTTCAGTTTGTTTTTCCCCACCAGCCGTTCTCCTTCTTTTCTTACTTTGAAGCATTCTGCATTTATCTCTCTTCCCTGTCCTTCCTCTTGCCTCTCTTCCTCCCTCTCCTCTGTATTCACCTCTCTTCTTCCCTGCTCTTCCATCGTTCATTTCCCTCTCACTCTGCTCCTGTTCCCTCTCTCTCCCTCTGTAATGTGTGTGTCTGTGTGTGTGTGCTATTGTGTGTGTATGTGTGCGTGTATGAGTGTGTGTGTGTGTGCGCGTGCGTGTATGAGTGTGTGTGTGTGTTGTGTGTGTGCGTGTATGAGTGTGTGTGTGTGTGTGTGTGTGCATATGTGTGTGAGTGTGTGTGTGCGTGTGTGTGTGTGTGTGTGTGTTCACAGCAGGCTGTGCTTTCCTGCAGTCTCTCCTCTGTGTTTTGTTCTCATTAAGATGAGGCTCAGGCCTGTGCAGCTGCTCTGGGAAAGCCACAGGCACAGAGGTAATCCAGGTTCAAAAGTTGATGGCAGCTATTATTTTATTTTATTTTTTATTTTGCTTCCTTTATTTATTTATTTATTTATTTATTTATTTATTAAGATTTATTTTCCGGAGCTATCCTCAGGTGACGGGGAAGAATGCATGCGCTGTTATATGTTTAATTTGACATTTTGTTTTCATTACAAATTCGTTTTGTTGTTGTTGTTGTTGTTGGGGGGGGGGCTGTTGGAGGAAGGGTGGGAAAAAAGTGATGGGGGATGGAGTGATGCTCTTTTTTTTTTTTTTTTGCTGTGCTAGCGAATGTGACTTGTGCTGAAGGAGCTAACCCTCCTCAAAAGGAGCGAAGCTACTCCCTCTTTCATATTAAGTTCCAGTCACGATCTTATGTGAGGGGAGCTGATGAACCGCTCTCTGCTTTGCTGTCACTAGCGCGCTGTGAAACCAGCGTCATCTCTGACTCATACGCTTTAACATATACCCCGATAAAGTCATCCATGACGGCTCTACATTCACTTCAATAGGATGCTGTGAGGAGGGGGGAATTGGGGGGCGGTTGGGGTGTGTGTTATATATCTCTCTGGTTCTGATCAAGGTCTGGCCTCACACTGCAGAATCATGACACGTACAACAACAGGCAAACCCCAGTGGGTTTCCTTGGCGCTATGTGTCACCAAACCCTTGTGTCAGAGCCTCTCTCATCTTTTATATCATGTCTCTGTGAAGATTAATTAGGTTGTGAGATAATGAGAAAAGTTGTACCGGGGAGAAGGAAAAAAAAAAGCATTTTGGTGTACTGACAATTTCTATAATTAATTTAAAAAATTCAAATCTGTGGAGCAAGTGTGTCCTCTGAACCACAGCCAGCTGCATGACACACAACCTGACCAATGAATCTTCTCTTCAGCTCCCTTATGGTAAAGCTTAGTCTTTTGGTCTGAGACGCCTAAAAGAAAAAGAGCATTAATCTTCTGGCTTAGCCCCCTCTCCACAAATAAGTGGGGGAAAAAAAAAAAGATACCCAGAGAGTTACATCAAGTCGAGTTCATTTCCAGTATCTATCGCATTTCTTACACTAGTGACTGGGCACATAGAATTCATACGTACCTTTAATAAGAATCGTGTTGTTAGCTAAGGTAACACAATAATAAACAATTAACCGCTATTAATACACAACTAACAGAATTAGTTGGCAAGCTAAATAGGTAATTTATGCAAATCGACTTACTCGGCTTGTTAGCCAAGCTTGTGATGCGTGTTTAAAAGCAATTAGCCAGCTAACTTCATTAATACCATCTCTCATTCTGGGACTTCATAAGATCGACAGTAGATTAGCACATGTTTCGAGCCCTAAACATTTTGCTCCAGCTCACCTTTAGCTGCTCTGACGATTCAAATCTCTGTTCATTCCTCAATATGGCACGCAGAAGCGGAGGAGGTAAAGGACTTATTTCAGTTGCTATGCAACAGATTAGCTCGGGTGTCATCACCCCTGACTCCTTGGTGAAGGGCAGACGAAAAACCTGTTGTACCCTGCCCTTGTGAACCGTCAATTTAGGAGACAAGCTTTACGTCATTGACAAATGTCCAGTTCAAATATTCCAACTAAGATTCCGCGTGGTTAGCACTGCGAGTTCGAGCTCACCTTGCGACTCAGTCAAGCGTAGCTTACATCTTATACTAATATCTGCAATTGTGTGATCAAACCATATTTGTGGATACTTCTGAAATAGCTGCGATTCACCAAACAGAGTATGTACACACCTTCTTTGACGTTTTGGGTTTGACCTGCGTGAGGTCCCCACCCAGCGACTGCCCACTCTTTCATGTGATATATTAGAGCTGGTCCACTTTGAAGTATAGTATACGCCCATACTCTAACAAGCCATTGCTCATCTTTTGGAAAGAAACTGCGAGGATTCGGTGCACACGGTTTTGCGAGGGGGGCTTTGTACTGTTCTCCGGAGACAATAACACAGCTATGGAAGACATTTACAGAACAGTACAGAGCAAAAACATATTTATATAGAAGGTAATTAAATATAAAATTACAAAGAACAAATGGTGTGTGACCGAGCTTACAACAGGGTACAATTAACGAGTATATGCTGAAATTAGTCTAACAAGTTTAACTGATATAAAATAATGATTAATTTTGCTACTTATAATTTTCTATTTATAATTTATACACTATTGCACTTAAATGGTCAAATTATGGTACCAGTATCTTCAATTTATAAGAATAGTAATAGCACTAATCTGGTAATAATTAAAATCTGAAGAGATTCGTGCAATATTTACAGTTAATGGAGCCTAGTTGTGCCCAAGCGAAACAAACGAGCATGGATAAAGCATGAGAAGTCCAACAGACGTGACTGTCCTGTAGATTTACTGTAACTACAGTTAGAAAGTAATTATAAGAGTGGCCAGCTTGGCTACAATGCAAAATGCTTTGGTCAGCTATAGTTTAAGCCCTGGCTGATGGATGGGTCTCATGCCTCGCTGGCCAGGAGAAGTTGGCTCCAAAGACTTGGAGCTGAGAAGATAAAAAGGAGGAATTGGGTCGTATCAGGTTCCAGAAGAGGAGGGGGTTGCAGGTCAAGGTAGCTTCATGTTTGCAATGTCTATGACAATGAGGAACTGAGCAAGAACACAGAGTTCTACTTCAGTGTCACTGCTTGGTTCTATATAGTGTACCAAGAACTTTGTGCCTGGGATCCATGGGATAATGGACACAACTGCAGAGTGAGAAAATCATGATTCATCATGATTCCGTGATTCACTGCAAACATCGTTGTTGTGGCAACAGCTTTGATAACCCTACTTTCTTTCATGTACGCTGGCATGTTTCTGTTGCAGGATCTCTTACACAGGTGAACAAGCAAGCGTTTCCAAGGCTCGTCGAGAAATTGCGGAACTGGTGATTGACTTTAATTTGGCATTTAATTACATTAATCATATAAACATTTACAGTACTTGTCTGATGAGTCCTGTCATTAGTTTAGTACTGTGGTTTCTAACACTCTTATGTTTTTTCCTGTGTGTGCTCCAAGCCCTGTAGAACCCCCCCCCCCCCCCCCCCCCCCCCCCCCCCCCCCTCAAAAAAAAGACAAGGATCCAGATTAAACTGGGCAATTGCCAGTTCAATATTCTGTGCGGGAGGCAGTCATTAGTGCGAGATTTCCTAATGTACAGAGAATGGAACGAAGCAGAGATAGAATCTCTTTTGTCTCTGCCGGTGCTCCCTGTGTCTCTGACTGAACTGTCTCCAGTGCCAGCAACCTGTAGGTGCTGAAGCTACAGCTCCATCCTGTTGTTAAGATGGTCAGGGTAAGAAAACTTGTGTGAAAATGCAGCCATACAGTGACGGCGTTGATAAGTCACTGTTTTGGTCATATGTCTCCCATTACTTTATTACTTTAGTAAATCATTTCTTGGCCTTGTTGCCTTCCAAAAAGCTTTTTTAAAATTATTGTTGATGTCGTTGTTGTTGTTGTTGTCGTCGTCGCAGGTCCCGTGACAGGGCTTATAACACATTCTGCCATTTCTATAACCTTGTTTTAATATCATCTCTTTTATACATTTATGACTACAGTTACAGGGCTGGTTGGCTAGACTGGGCCCATTGACTTTACATTCATATTACAACAGTTTCATTTGGAGAGACCTCTCTGAATGATACTTGATTTATCTCTAATAAGGACCAGCTGAGTGTCATTTTGATGTTTGCTGCTTCCTGTGACAGTAAAGCGTTTGTCCTTTTGATTGAGTGGAATCTGTCTGAAGCACATACATGTTTCTACATCATGCTGACACTTCATAAATCAGAGTGTTTTGCGGTGATTTGAGCGTTCGCACAACAGAGTCACAAACTGATGCATATGCGTGGATGATGATTAAGCCCCCTGCTGTCTGAGAGAGATAGTCATCTCCATTGAGAACAATGGATTATGTCACGTTACGCTCTCTCGGTGAAATACGAAAAGGTCTTCGCTGCGCGTTACCAAGTCTAAATCAATGACACATCTCTGCTGCAGTCAAACTGAATGACTATAGACTAACTGGCTGACTCCCTGTTTGCGTGCGCGTTTCCTCTAACCACACGCTCTGTGTAGGGCCTGAAGTCAAAGCCTAGCGCTTTTACCCTCTCTGGGTGCAGGGGGCTTGTAACCCCCCAGTTCTGTTCAAACTCGGCCAGCTCAAATCTACCGGTGGAGGCTGCGGCTTCTCCCCTCACTCTCTGGGCTGTCAGGTCAAGCTTCATCGCCTCTACTAATGAAGATCTGAAGGGAACAGGAGGGTGTGTGTGTGTGTGTGTGTGTGTGTGTGTGTGTGAGAGAGATGCAGGAGAGCTTAAGTCCACTTTTGTGCGCATGTGCCAGTCCACACCCTCCTCTCTCTCTCTCTCTCTCTCTCTCTCTCTCTCTCCCTCTCTCATTCTCCCTCTCTGTTTCTCTGTCTGTGGCGTACTCATCTCCGCCTGCCCGTGTTATTGAAAAAATGAGAGGGGGGGGGGGGGGTTAGACTGCATTCTCCATCAGTGTAATGATATCTCACGCTTGGTTAGGAATGTGCTGCATAATTAGGAGGCCGCGGCGTGGCTGATGGATGGATGGCTTGGCAGCATCTTGTGCCTCTTCCTGACCTTGTCATCATTACGGATGGCCAGGGTCGACCAGACCGGACCAGCGCTCTCTCAAACAGCTGCTGCATTTAATGGCACCATTTCATTTGTTCTTCACCTCTTGTCCTCTCGCTCTTCCTCTCCCTCTCTCTCTCCCGCTCTATCCCTCTCTCTCTGTCTCTCTATCTCTCTCTCTCTCTGTCTCTCTCTCTGTCTCTCTCTCTCTCTCTCTCTCTCTCTGTCTCTCTCAGGCCACAGAGAGCATTGAGGTTGCGGGTTGGCAGTCAAGGGCAGTGAAATAGCTGGCTGGCCCTGTGTTAGCCACGCCACAGGCTAATGGCCTTTACAGAGTGCATGGTCATTAGAGCAGAGTTCAGTATATGGGCTTCAGTGACCTACTCTGCCCTTCCCTCTTTCTCTCTCTCTCTCTCTCTCTCTCTCGCTCCCTGACTCAGTGTCTCTCTTTTGTCCCTGATGAATTGAACATACTGGAATACATAAAGATCTCCTTAGGCTCTGGCTTCGAGAGGATTTCAGAATCTGAAAATATCTTCTCTTTCAATTATTATGCTGTTAGTTTAACTGTATGGCTGCTACAACGATCTGAAAGTTGTGGCTGAAAAATAAGAATATGGTTTATATATTTCAGAACCAGACGAGGAAAGGGAAAGAGAAAAACGATAGTGGTCAGTTCCATCACACACACACGCACACACACACACACTACATAGTTTCAGTTTTAAGTGAATGATTTTCAGATGACATCATTGACTCAATTCAGTTTCACTTGTACCGTACTAGACATTTTCATGAAGTATCTTTACAGAATATTGGAACTCAGGACACCACCCACCCCCACCCCCACCTCCGTCACACTCAGCCACCCAGTGGAAAAACTCCCTTCAGCTATAATAGGAAGAAACCTTGAAAGGAGCCAATCAGGAGAGGGCAAAGCTGGGCAGAAGAGACAGGGACGGCAGAGTTATAAATGTGCTTTAGGGACTTGTTCATATTATTGAATGTCTGGACATGCTGATCTGCTGGGTCACGCCTCCCTCATGTATGTCTTGGGCTCAAGGCGGGTCTCCCACGGGGTGAGGAGAGACACACACACACACACACACACAGAGAAAGAGAGAGAGAGAGAGAGAGAGAGAGTACTAATATTAAATGATAGAGATGTCCATGCTATAGATGGCTCAGATACACAGGCTGAATAAAATCTGGATGCATGGTATGGAAGACTGCAGCTTCTCGTCGGGCAGAGGAGTGGACAGACAGGGCAGCAGGCCGTCTGGAGCTCAGGCCAGATCAGTTACATCTGTGGCCTCCAGGAAGCCCACCCCCCAAAAACGAAGTGAGAGGAGGAGAAGGAAGGAAGGTAGTAACTGCAGGAGGCAGGAGAGAGATCATGTGAGTTGCGTGGTTGACTGGACGCTGCGTAAGCCTGCGGAATGCGTAAGTTTGGTGGTGAGACTCTACAGGGGAGTCAGAGGGCAACGCAGACATGAAGGTTTCCTGAACTGACAGGACCACAATAACAAATGGTCAACAAACAGGAGTCAACACTCGCAAAACAGAATGGCTTTGAGTTAGTTCAGTTCACCACGAAACTCTGTGTCACGGGCCCCCATCTCACGGCCTGATCTTTAGACCACAGGTTCGCAAACAAACACAACAATAACAACAACAATGACAACAACAACAACAGTTTTGTTTTATGGCTATTTTTATGGTCAGCCTGGGTGAGCTAGTCCCTGACACTAAACACCCCTTTTGCTATTGTCAGGATTTGCTGCACCAAAGTTTTTCCTCATGTAGGTGCCCCCCCCCCCCCCTTCTTTATACAGATTTGGAACCAGCTCAGAAAGTTGCAGCTCAGACCCAAGGTGAAGTTTTAAACTACAGGGTTAACTGGAGAGAAAACCTTGTTGTATTTATTTACTTAGAACTGCCAGAACTCAAACTGGCCTTGTGGGTCTGGGAGATGGAGTCGAAGAGAATCACAAGGCCGGACCGCAATCCACATTCTTTCCAAACATCTTCTCATCACAGTGCCACATTCAAAACACAAACACTCCACACTGTTTGGACCAAGGATGCATTCTGAGAGAGTGTTTTTGAGGTAGGCCAGATGGGACTAAAAAGATAACATTTTAGTTTTGACTAGTTTTTGAAATATTATCATTTGGAAGGATGATCAATATGACAGAGATGAAGTAGCAATGAAACCAACGAGAAGACATCTCTGTGAACAATCCAAGAGTACAAAAAACAGTTGTTCTCAACCTTGCCCCGTTCAGGAGCTACGACAATCCCCAAAAGTCACATTTTTAAAAAAAAACATTCCCTGTCTCTGAAATCTTTTTCGGATTTAAGATCAGAGTTCGAAATTCCAAAACAGGATTCTTATAAATACCTACAAGTTCGTCATGTAATTACCACACTGGAAAGGACAGGACGACTGTCTCTGGGGTCGTCAAGCATTGAGGAGATTCTGGAAAGTTCCACGTCATTGAAAGGAAAAATCTCTTTGATTTATGGTGCTCTGTTATAGTTCTTCATTGACTTCGCTTAAGTATTTGTGGTGGAAAGGTCTGGCGCGTGGTGTTAGTGATGGCCAGTGATGTTAGTGATGTTAGTGAAAGCCAGTGATGTTAGTGATGTTAGTGATGACCAGTGAGACACTGTGTGTCAGAATGCTCTCTATTTCATGGTCTTGTAATAAAATAATTGAACAGAATTACAAATATATGCACAGGATGTAGCTCACCCCGGTCTGTTTAAGTAAGATGCATCCTAATTCATCTTCTAGATGTCATCATTGTCAAATATGTACAGGGTCAATTATCCATGGTTTTTGGGAATGTAGAAAATTAAAACACTTTTGGAAAGCGGTGCATGACCTGACCGCCAAGGTTTTGGAAATTCCGTTTGACGTTACACCCATATGATCTGGACGGGACACTAGACCCCATATCTGTTAAGGGGATCAGCAAAATGTCATATAGATGAAGAAATGCATGTTGCTCAGCTGGAACCAACAAACACCTCCAACATTTCATTTCTTCAAAAAAATTCTGAAAGAACCACTGCGACTGGAACAGCGCACTTACTCTTTAAAAGATAAGGGGGAAATCTTCCTGAGAACATGGGAACCCCTTATGGACCTCTGACCATCCACCCAGCCTGGGATACGGGCCTTGACTATGTAGAAAAGATACATACGTACTGTGACCGTAACATTTTATTTTATTTCATTTTATTTTATTTTATTTATTTTATTTTATTTTATTTTATTTTATTTTATTCTTCTTTCTTTTTTATAAGTATCTTTTTATTAATATTTTCCAAATTATTTTTTTATATATTATTATTATTTTTATTATTATTATTTTATTATTATTATTATTATTATTATTATTATTATTATACTTTCACCCAGTCAGCACTTGGATAGACCACCCGCGACCCTAATTGGAATAAGCAGCTTAGAGAATGAATGAATGAATGAATGAATGAATGAGTGGATGAATGTTTTTTTTTTCCTCCCCTCAGTTCTGTGTTCTCTGTTCTGTAACTATGATTGTTAAAAGATGAAAATGAATAAATAACTGAAAAAACAAACTCTCTTTCAGCTGCACAGTAAGCTACTTAGTTTTCCCACTGACAGCCTGATGCATTACAAAGACAAGGACCTGAGACTAATTCCAATTGGTTGTTCAGTGGGATGTGGGTGGGGCATGTCTGATTACAAACATGGAACTAGAGGAACAAACACATTAAACCGAAGGCATTTTTCCGTGTAATGGGAATGTGATGTGATGTTGAGTGAACCGACTGAAACGGGAACTTTTGACTCCGACTGACATGCCTCGGACAAAATCTATTATAATCCTTTTTTGGGGCAATTTTGGGGGAAGCGGTAAGACTTTAAAGAGCTGCAACACTGTCATTAACGAGACGCATGTGACTCACGAGCCGTGGGTTGAATGGAATGAGTAAAAACGATTTCTTTTTTTTTTTTTCAAAACATAAATGTAATGTGCAAATAGAATCTTGAAATCTTAGCCGTTCTGTGCAGCTAGTGATGTGAGATAAAGGAAATTCAGAAGCTGCAAACAACAGCACAAAGACAGGAACCAAAAGAACAGCCTGAATCCAAGCGGTCTAAACAGAAACTCCCACTTTGAAGATTTCAGACAAAGACAATTTATTCACAACGGACTTGAGAATCTGCAGCGCTGAATCTTTGAACGTCGATCGTCGGACCAAATGTTTCTTTTTCGACATCTGAAAAAATAAAACAACAGCAACAAAAAACTCATGGCACTTTATTCCATAGCCTCTCCCCAACATTTACTAAGGGCATGATGAAACGTTGCTTAAGACGGGACTGTCGGACTGGTTTTGCGTTTTTAGTTCACCCCAATACCCGTGAATAAGTCTTCTTCAAGGTGCTGGCCACAGTGGGGCGTTTGATGGTGAACAGTCACTCGCTAGGTCATGCAGAATGTGGGTAGAGCCAGGCTTTTACGCTTAAATAACTAACACGGCAGGAAGCAGTGGGAACGTGTCCGTTCAGAGACCTGTAAAGCACAGGTCCAGCGGTGGCCTGACTTTAGTACTATGGGCTGAAGCACTCGTTATGGTGCTGGTCTGGCTCTGGGTAACCCCAGTCACAAATCCAGTTTTGACTTATGTTTTCGCAGCGACACTTATCTCCTTAACCATAACAACACACTATAAATTCCCAGAGTGAATAGAGATAAAGAGAATACACAAAGACTATGAACACACTCTGGTCCACATGTAGTGCATATATGAAAGAACTGCTGAGCAGAACTCCTGGGGAGGGGAGGGTGGATGGATAATATTACACCTTACTTTGTATCAGAAAAGCCTCAGCTTACGAGAGAAAATGAGAGACAGTGAGCCAGTCTTGTCTAAGAATGTCCCCAGTTAAGGTGTATGTATGTGGCATGGCTCTCCATAGTGAAATCCTATAGCATACCAAAGCAGAGGCACCTAGACATTGTGATAATCACCACCTCCTACATCGATACCCTTTTTTTCAGCCTGTTTTGAATTGTCAGTTTCCTGGGCTATGGCATGACCTCCGTGTCAGTGCGGGTGGGTGAAGATTAGCGTATGCGTCTTCCCGTATAGCTAATTTTAAAAGCGTCTCCATGGGAACGGCTGGCATGCGGAGGCCTGCTCTGTTTTTCCAAGCTTAGCCCGCAACCGTGCAGGTGCTGCATCGACGAGAGAAGTCACTGAAGCACAGTGACATTGAGGGGACTCTGCCCAAACACAGCTTTTATTTGCGTGACCCCGCCCAGCCGGCGGTATTGCCGAGGTTCAAACGCTGGCGACCCCAGGGATTGCACACACTGCAATGTATTGCTATGCCACCTGAGTGCCTCCTCTTTGATCATTACGACAAAAACATTTAAGCTATAATAAGTGTAATAACTCTTTATTAATGACCCTTATTTTGCATATTTTTGGGTCTGCATATTGTTGATCCTTTTCCAAAGGCGGCAGCAGCAGCAGCAGCAGCAGCAGCAGCAATGGTACTACACCACTCTATAAGCATCTCCTCCACTCGCACTCACAGAAGTAGTTTCTCTCAAATCAAGTTTACTTTCTGCAGCATCCCTTCATTCAATCTCTGATCCAGGTCTTCAGATCACACCACCTTCAAAGTCATCCGTTTGGTCTTTCTGAAACACATAAAAAAAAAAAAAACCCAGAAAAAAACAAAGATCCACATCACCACCAGTTGTTGTTGTTGTTCTCTCTCTCTCTGTCTCTCTGAATGTGTGTGGTGTGTGTACATTAGTATACTCAAACACAAATCAGCTAACATCTATGACAGCGTCTCTGTCTGTCTTCTCTGTTTTTCTCTCCCTTTCTCTTGCTCTCTCTCTCTTTCTCATTTCCACAGATATGAAAACAGACAGACTAGTTTGTGAAGCAGGGAGTTAGTTAGGCTGATCTTGATCCAGACAGCTGTCATAGGAACAGATGCCTGTTTGGTTTACAAGCTCCAGCTTTTGCTCCTCTCTCCCAGTGCTTTTGAGACTGCCTTCCTGTTTGATTGAGACTTCCTCTCCGCCAGCAACCAAGTGTGGCTTCTATTGATGTTCAGAATTTTCAGAACACAAAGAGGACTGACACACTGATTGTTAGATTCATTAGTGGGGGGGGAAAAAATCCCCCTCACCGCCTTCCCACATACACAGAGACGCAGACACAAACACAAACCTCCTACCAGATATGAGACGCAAGTCAACTACTGACATGTTTTTGAAGAGCATGGAGACCAGACGTGTGTTGATAACAAGGGGGTCCTTGGTGCGCCCCCCCCCCCCTTTCCCATTCATCTTCCAACAAATTATTGGTGTGTGTTTGACTTTAAATCGATTCTAGAGGGAAAAAGTAAATGGGTAGGGGGGTGGGTTCAGTTTTGGAATAAGCACTAATTGGAGGCATTTTCTTCCTGCTGAGGTGAAGTTCACTGCTATTGTTATGGCTGGATTAGAGTAAGAACGCCTGGTTTCTGGTGGATGAGGCTCCTGATGATGTGACGTGGGAAGAGGGAGCAACATAAGTCCTTGGCAATGGCCAGACCTTTAATATTTTAAATCTCTCAAACCTATGGATTTACGGATTATAATGAGATTATGGAGAAAGGCACCTAAACACAGACCTGGAGACTTACAGAGACAGCCCGTTTGCTGAGAGTGTACCTCGAAAACTTTGGCCCTGTTCTAAAACGTGTGAAGCTGCTCTCTCCTTTACAGGCTCTGCTCTCAATAAAGACCAGGTGAGAGTGAACTAAATACCAGTATATTCCAGTTAAGACTCCCGGTTCAGACTTCTTGAGGTCAAATGGAGCCGAGGGAAGCTGGACTGGAATTCTCCTCTAAAACTACATCTGGGATGTTCACGTGCAGTGCACATGACGTCTGAATTTAGTCTCTGGCGAACGCTCCTGGTTTCTCTGAAGTCACCGAGGGTCACCCTTCTCCTGTCTCTCTTTCTCTCTAAAGCACAGGCATCACTTCACCTCGTCTCGTCTGCAGAGTTTCACGTTTTTACAGCGCATTCGAGCAAGCCGGGCTCGGGTCAGGGAGGTCAGAGTGGGACACAGCAAGTCTGTGACCTTACAGGTTATACAAGAGGATCTTTCAAATGGAGGATGCTGTTTCTCTCTCTCTCTCTCTCTCACTCTGCCTGCCGCTAAGACCTATCAGTATTTTTACCCACACGTTGGTTCACGCTGTCTAGACGCTAGCTTACTGAGGAGAGCTGGGGAAAAAATAAAAAAGAAAAGCAGTCGTGAGGGCTTCTTCGCTGAAGATAACCAGCCCACACTCAGATTATCTCCAGCATGCTGCAAACAAACATACTCCTCTGCAGCTACATCCCATGAGAAACCCACACCAAAAAAATAAATAAACAAAAAAAAAAAAAACAACACATAAACCAATCAGTAAACACAAGTATTCCCACAGCTAATAAAGAAAATCATTCTTTAAAATGCCTCAGTGTATTGTCATTTGGATTAGCTTTACAGATATGTCTGTGAAAATACTAAACTGTACAACTGAGAATCTGTGTAATATGGAACGCTGGGTATTTTGCACGGTGTTTTGAGCTGTTTTGATGAAATTCGTCAAGTATGACAAACAAACCCTCATGCTTATGAAAGTCCAACATGGCAGAAGTAAACAATATTTCATTAAAGATTAAGATTGATTCATTCTAGTTTCCTATCAGCCCCTTCCAAATCAGGCTGTGCAATCTGATGCCTGAGCTGCAGCGCCCTCTGCAGTTTAAATCAAACACCTGCAAGGTCTTGAACTCATTAAAGACAAACACGGGAAACAGAGAATGACATGACCCTTATTTATAAAAAAACAAAACAGATTTATTGGCAAGCAACTGGAGTGAACCAGCAAATAAAACATTCAACCTTGATTTTTCACATGAAAGATAAATCCAATACAGTGTTATTCTTTCATTAAAAACTATAGAATATGACACTACATCTCTCCACATAGAAAGAAAGAAAGAAAGAAAGAAAGAAAGAAAGAAAGAAAGAGAGAAAGAAAAAAAGTGCAGATTGCTTGTTTCACTGTGCGTTTTGAGTTTAGCAGCTCCAGGCAGCACGGTTTTATCCGTGTTGTGCCAGGACATGCAGAAGGCCTGACTTCCACGTGCCAAGCACAGCTCTTTTCTCCTCTGGGTTTTAGTGCAGTGGCTTTGCCGCTCCCTCTCTGGACAGCCGGTCGGCCTCCTCGTTTCCCCTGTAACCCGAGTGTCCCGGGATGTGAAGCTGGAGACCAAATCGACAGCAGAGGCTTTTACACCCATACAGCAGTTCCACATCTCTCTCAACACCTTTTTCATGTGGCCCGACTATACGTGCATTGTTATTACATGGTAGTATTGGCTGTGTTTACACTTTGCCTGCAGTTGCATGAGAATCACAAAGGCGACAATCAGAGATAGATAAGGTGAGTTTACAACATCACACAAATTTTATGTCCAGCTCTCTATCTACCCATCATTTGGGATATGAAGATAACTCCTCATGTGTCATATATCGGTTATATACCAAGCCATTAGATATCGATATCGGTATCGGTCCTGAAAAATGCATATCGGTCCACCCTGTAACAATTACAGTATCACTTGAACTGCATGGATGGGAAAAAAGTTCCAGAGAACCAAGTTTCTTTAACTTTATTTATTACAAGAATGAGAATGTAGTATCACTTGTAAATGTTTGACTTAATTCAAAAAGGGATTTCAATGAGATTTATGTAATCTTTCAATGGCTGGTGAAATTCAAGGTCTCAATGACATGTTTTCTTACAAGTTTGGCATCTTTGACTGAGGAGCAATGAAGCATGGCAAATCAACTTTATGACAAAAATTTTGAGGGAATTAGTCCTTTTCACAGTTTAAACAGTTACTTTAAGCAAAAAAAAAAAACCGATGCTTACCCACACGACCTCAACTTCTTCATTGAGTTTGTCCAGTTTCTGAAAGTCCTCTTTGTTGGTCACCTGACCTCCACTTTTTAGCCTCCAGCCACTGGTTTTCCAGGTTTTCACCCACTTTGTGATACCTGCACACAGAAAAATGAACTCGACATCTGCACAGGTCTTCCAGCATTCTAAACCAGGGCCAATCAGAAACAGGCTGTGTCTGGCTTAAAGAAACCCTTACAGACCTCAAGGACAACAACAGCTGGAAGTTGTGGCAGCTCTGATCTAAACGAATCAATCATTTGTGAGGTTAATGACCAACAGCCTTATGACAAACTTCATTTGTGCTGGAATGAAGCTCACAAACTTAAGTCTGAACCGTCTACTTAAGCGCTGAGGCAGCCACAAATCCTTCCCGGCTCCTGACACGTTCAGCGTCTCATTACTGTGAGGAGGAGTCACCCTGTCTTTCCACTGAATTTCTCTCAGAGACATCACAAACAAACAAAAACAAAACAAAACAGTGCAGAGACAAATTTATCAAAGCCAAGAAAGTGGCCGATACACATACCGTTAATGGTGAACATGCTGTCCGTGTACAGAGCTAGTTTCTTTATGTTCATCTCCCTGGCCTGTTCAAGAGCCTTGCACGCCGCCTGTGTGCACAGGTATAAAACAGCACCGGGATCAGTGGCAGAAAGCAGAGAACTGTAGAGTAACTGATCAAACATCTACTGGCTGAATACACATTTATATGGTACTTAAAGCTCAGGTCTCCAGACTGGGTGAGAGTGAGGGATACAGATGCCTTACCTGAAGCTCTGCTCTCTGGTTGGTCTGTCTCCCTTGCAGCCTTTCAGCCACGTTTCTGTCAAACAGAAAATTGTTTTTTGTTTTTGTTTTTTTTAACAGTTTCCCCCACAAACGGCCAACATCAGCACTATCAAAACACCGTTGAATATTTGCTAAATTATCGCTTTGTGGCGTTCTTTATCAGTATAAATAGTGCAATTTTTTATTTTTTTTTGCTGTGATTGAAATAACAAGAATTCGTGACTTACAGAGGATGATCTTGTCCCCAGTATACCCCTATTCCAGCCCGCGCGCCGTCTCTGCCGTTGCCCGTGCAGCAGCCGTCAGTGTACACCACCACAGCATCGCCTGTGAAAGCGGTTGCGATCCATAAAATTTAATTTTAAAAGACCGCACGAGAAACTTAACAACATCCGTCCCATACAATCATTTTGCTTACCCATGTAAGTGAACCCATCACTGTTGGAGGCTCCGGAGTCGCTTTTTTGGGATTTTACTCGTTTTACGGTGGTTGCATCATATTCTTCCGTCTCGTGCCGTCGTTTAACTCCAATCGGCACAGGTACACAAATTTCAGGTAAATTTGAATGATGCTCGATGATGTGAGGACATTCTAGGGAGAGGCAAAGACTCGACGATTTATCGTGACGTAATATCTACACCCAAAAACGTGTTGAAATGTAGCATTTGTAAGGCAAGGCCAGAAAGGTTGTAGAGAAGAAATTGTGGCCGGTGAGATTTAAGACACGAGGACATATTTAATTGATGTAGTCATTAAGAGAAGCAGAGAGAACTTTAGACAAATAAATGAATATTCAATTCCGTCGAGTCAGGCCTTCTTTACCCTCAGCTGGTGTAGAGGGAAGTACAGCGGCCTGGCTCCTCACGAATGACCAGGCATCCTCTTCAGAAGCGAACTTTTTATAAACTGCACATGGGAACTTGTCAACTTGAGATTTGCATTCGTCCCTTTAAGAAAGAGTTGAAAATTGCGACAGTGGTGTAACGGCTCCATAAACACAATTACCGGTGTTTGAAAAATGAGACTGGCCAGTTACATTACTCACCACGAATTGTAAACTCCGGGTTTGAGTCCTTTCCTCACGGCGTAGAAAAATCTGCCTTTCTTTCCCATCTCGTCTGCACTGCTGCAAAGTGCTCTCCGTACCACACTAAAAAGCCCTGGCAATCGGAACATTACATCTGTTCAACCCACCACAACAGCTACTGTGGCCATCACTGAATGTTTGTGTTTAGTTTCGCTGTGATAACTTTCAAAGATGCTTGTTATTAGGATTTCGATTATCGATTAACAAACCTACTTTCACCGCAAGCAAGATAACACCCGTCTTTCACTCCCAGGTTAATGGTCAAATGGGTGGTTTAATAGCACAGCAAAGGGGAATTACAAGTTTTCTTGCATGCTATTTTCAGAATTCGTTTTTTCTTTTCTTTTTTTCAGCATTTCCTCATGCTTTGACAAGTTACGCGAATGTATTTATGTGGACAGGGCGTTCCCTGCTGGCTGGAGGACTGAAAAACGGTTACCCTTCCTTCTCCTTTCCCATGATGCATCAGACCAACTTACATTCTTACTCGCGTCTCGCGAGATCACGGCCTCTTCCCAGGCCGTCGTTGATAGAGGTAGGTCAGTAGAATGTGATCGGCATTCGACTTTTCCTTTAAAAATGTCTTTTACTTGGGTAATATGTTCTGTTTTTGTGACAATATGTTATTAAGATATGGGGATACATTAGATAATTACAATCAGAGTTGTGGATGGCTTTGTTAAAGAGGTATATCAAAGACTTAGAGGAAGGGTAGCAGCCGTGAGTAGTTCTCAATGGAGGAATTGGAAGGAGCGTCTTGCAGGCCCATGTGGTGCCGTAATGGAAGAGGTTTACATCAGTTAGACACTTCTAAAAGTGTTTTCAGTACGTCTTTCCAGACTGTCACATGCAGTCAGAGAGAATTATATCGGTTGGTAAGTTAGCGGGAACACTCGGTGGTCACCAGGCTAGCCTCGGTTATCAGTATTAGACACTCTACGGACTTGATTTCTCATGTGAATCAAACGCACACCGTAGCGTCAAGTTATTTGCCAATAGTTTTGGTGTATTTTTGTTTCGTATCGATAAGGGAATTTAATAGACGCTTTAATGCATATAAATATTAGTTGACAAGCTAACGTGTGTTGTAGCTAACTGACGGGCCCTTGCTAATGTATGGTAAAATGTGACGTCCATTGTAACCAGGATACCGTGAATATGCTTTCGTTTTAGGGGAAAAAAAAAGCTATTTTCTTGCCCGCGGTTTCTTGACGGCTAAATGACCGGTCACTTTTGTCTCTTGCAGACATAGGCCATGTTCAGCAGCAGCGCGAAAATTGTGAAGCCAAATGGCGAAAAGCCTGACGAGTTTGAGTCTGGCATTTCCCAGGTAAGACACAACACCACATTGTGATATTTAACCGAGTAGCGAAACGATGTTTTAAGCGTATTACTGCCTGGTGTGGTGACCGCGTGCTCGTCCTCACTGAGTTGATTTGGTGTGCTTTCTGATCCATAACGACCGTTGTGGTACGTGCTTTCTATTACAGGCTCTCCTGGAGCTGGAGATGAACTCTGATTTGAAGGCTCAGTTGCGGGAGCTGAACATCACCGCTGCAAAAGTAAGCTGGGGTTTTCTTTTTTTTTTAAGTCTGGTCTTTTGTAGACAGCTGTATGCATACTCGGGTTGTGTTTAAGACGTGCATGTGATCAGTTCATTGAATCCCAACGTGGATACCCTGTGAGCAGGCACTCACAAGGCTCTGTCCGTGTGGCGTATGGGAGCGTAGCACATTCAGTGCCATGACGTATAGTCCCGTTCCACGCCGTTGGAGAATAAGTCAGTCCCCGGCCTCCGGCTGGTGTGGACGGCGTCCTGTATATTCCTACATCTTTCCAGAGCCCTTAGGGCTGTTACTGGGGAGGTAAACCATGCAGTGCACATTTAGACAGAGTTTAGATTTATTTAGGTTGAGTTCATTTGGCAGTATAACTTGTGTATCGTCTGGTCAAAAACGCACGCATTCGGTGGACGTCCTCGGGTAGCAGTTTGTGGTAGAATTATGGCTTCCTCTCAGGTTAACCCATGGCATCCTCTGCGTGTCGTTTTCAGGAAATTGAGGTTGGTGGCAGCAGGAAAGCCATCATCATCTTTGTGCCGGTGCCTCAGCTTAAGTCCTTCCAGAAGATCCAGGTGCGGCTCGTGCGTGAGCTGGAAAAGAAATTCAGCGGAAAGCACGTGGTGTTCATCGCACAGGTAAGAGCTCCCACCAGCCAACCGCTGGCGGCGTCAAATTCTCACTGTACTGCTCTGTTCGAGTAAGATGACTTACCTCCTGTTAGGACAGTGCTTGGGTAACAGGTCGGTAATATTGTATTGAAAAAGGTTGTAGGTGAAGCTCCATATGGCTACCACCCTGCTATTTTTTTTTTTTTAATGAACGTGAATTAAAGTAACAAGAAAAGGAGTAGTGTGGACTGGGTAAAACATTCTGTTCAGTTTAAAAGAAAGAAAAAAAAAACATCACGGGGAAGAAAGCTACAGACCACCCCTTACGGTCTTGATGTTTCTTCGCCGGTCCTTGGTCTCAGTCTGTTGGTCATTAAATTTACATGCTGGTATAAGTAAGCATGGACTGCAGTTACATGCCTTGTGTTTAGTTTGAACTGAATTGAGGGCTCCAGCTGTGGACCTTTAGAAGCTCTACATTTTAAATCAGGAGTAGCAAAGAAAAATCCCAACGTGGATACCCTGTGAGCAGGCACTCACAAGGCTCTGTCCGTGTGGCGTATGGGAGCGTAGCACATTCAGTGCCATGACGTATAGTCCCGTTCCACGCCGTTGGAGAATAAGTCAGTCCCCGACCTCCGGCTGGTGTGGACGGCGTCCTGTATATTCCTACATCTTTCCAGAGCCCTTAGGGCCGTTACTGGGGAGGTAAACCATGCAGTGCACATCACAGCTGCTTTGCATAGACTGTGTTGGCGGTAGAAGTGCAAAGCAAGTCATTTTCATTTATTTATTTTGTTACAGAGGAGAATTCTGCCCAAACCCACAAGGAAAAGCCGCACGAAGAACAAGCAGAAGCGTCCCAGAAGGTGAGTCTGAACTCTTGTCCTACAGTCAGTTTGCATGCAGTAGGTGTGATTCAGTCACTTGGTTACTTGACCCTTATGGTTTCCTCTTTCTAGTACTGGGGGCCTGGAGCTTTAGAGTACAGAAATGTGGTAGTGCACTATAGTTTGCAATGTTACCAACCCCAACGTGGATACCCTGTGAGCAGGCACTCACAAGGCTCTGTCCGTGTGGCGTATGGGAGCGTAGCACATTCAGTGCCATGACGTATAGTCCCGTTCCACGCCGTTGGAGAATAAGTCAGTCCCCGGCCTCCGGCTGGTGTGGACGGCGTCCTGTATATTCCTACATCTTTCCAGAGCCCTTAGGGCTGTTACTGGGGAGGTAAACCATGCAGTGCACAGCTTTAAAGAACAAACTAAAATGTGTCAGTTTTATCAGATCAGTTAAATGACCGATTCTGTTACAGTCACAAATGCTGGATTTGGAGTAATGATTAACGTGGTTATTCTTTCTCAGCCGAACTCTCACTTCCGTGCACGACGCCATCCTTGAAGACCTGGTCTTCCCCAGCGAGATTGTTGGCAAGAGGATCCGTGTGAAACAGGACAGTAGCCGGCTCATCAAGGTCCACCTCGACAAGGCACAGCAAAACAACGTGGAACACAAGGTGAGCGCGCTGTTCGCTCTGTCCCTGTTTCCCACTAAACCCCAACGTGGATACCCTGTGAGCAGGCACTCACAAGGCTCTGTCCGTGTGGCGTATGGGAGCGTAGCACATTCAGTGCCATGACGTATAGTCCCGTTCCACGCCGTTGGAGAATAAGTCAGTCCCCGGCCCTCGGCTGGTGTGGACGGCGTCCTGTATATTCCTACATCTTTCCAGAGCCCTTAGGGCCGTTACTGGGGAGGTAAACCATGCAGTGCACACTCAAACTTTTAGAGATGTGTTTAGGGTAGGGTAGAGATTGATTATGGTGGATACTTAAGGATATGAATTAGCCCTTCTTTTTGTAAACATGGATTAATTGTGATTTCAGCTCAATGTCAAATGACCAGTTTCTAAAGTTCGTTGGACGAATTTATTAATCTCGATTTTTCAATTTTGCAGGTGGAGACCTTCTCTGGAGTCTATAAGAAGCTGACAGGCAAAGATGTTGTATTTGAATTCCCAGAATTCCAGCTGTAAAGTACAGATGACAAAATAAATTTGTTTACTGTCACATCCATCATCTCGTGTCTTTCTTTTCGTGTTTTCCTTTGCATGAAACAGTAACTAATCTGCCATTGATTAAACCTACTTCTGAAAAATGTAAAAGAATTACGCTTTTGAGAGTGTAAGAGTTCAGCAGTATTGAAAACATTTGGAATGAGATGTTGAGAGTGCTTGTTAGTTATGAATTTAAATGAATGAAGGGTGTTCTCCGCTGAATGGCCAGTGTTGTGCAAGATTTTATCTTTGACACATCTTTGACTTTTTTGGTATGGGACTGGTTCGTCACCGTCAGTGACGGTGTTGCTTCAGGCAGTACCCTCTTGGACAGCTTTGACTTTGCAAAAGATATAACCTTAGTTCATGTCCATACCCCCTTCTGTCACTTAACAGAAACTGACAGAAACAGCCGTTTGCATGGGAGTTAACCTGTGTAAACAGTGTGGCTGTCGTTACCAACACAATCGGAGAACAACTGTGAGAGACTGAGTACTTACAGCTTTGATGAACTTTAAACTTTAGAGTCACTGACTTCATGGTTGGAGGGAGGGGTGAACTTTGCTTTAGCACACTGTGCATTGTGCTCAAGTTTTTAGTCTAGAGAGAAGACCAGGGAAGCCCGGGTGGTTTCGTGGTACCAGTCCATGCGTGTGGAATGTAGAATTTTAAAGAGCTGATAGAATCAGTTATGCATCTATAATAGAATATAGAAGCAGTTACTCGTCTGTAAGGCAAATGGCTCAGAGATCCATCTTAAAGGTCTCAACCGGTCACCCGGACTTTCTCCAGTTCAACAACCTGGCGTGTGAGACAGCCGGTGGAAAGGTGAAAACCGCAGTTGTGGGAAATGATCAGTAGTGTACAGTAATTCTGTAGCGTTGAAAGATTACACCTTGAGCTTTATTGCTTTGAATGTGAATTCACATTTCTACAGTGAGACAGTTGTGCTGAGCTGATATATAAACATTATGAACATTCATCACACCAGGTGATTTTTGCGACGGATGAGTGGTTTGCTCCAGCTTCCAATCTCTTAAAGGTATAATTGACATGGGAGATACACATGTATAATACTCTAGCATACAGTCAGCGTAAATGCATCATGTATAGAATTAATATACCGTTAATGTTTTCCCTGTTATTGTCGATGCTTTTGTGTGTGGTTTGAAGAGAGAGCCGCCGCAGTTCATAGCTTCAGCTTTCACTCAATTTGGCAAATGGATGGACGGATGGGAGACGAGGAGAAAGAGAATTCCAGGTAGAACTCCGATCCGAAGGGGGAAAAAAACAAAACTAGCTTTTCAAACTGTTTTAGTAAACAGCGGTGCATAACCCAAAGCCCTCGGGTCCATAGACCCTTAAAGATTTTGTTTTTCGACCGCTACAAGCCTCTGATTGGCTGGAACGTACACACCTGCTTCACTCGCAGGAGTCAGCCTCTCTGTTTATCTAGCGAGGTAGAAAAACGGTAGGAGTCCAGACTTTGAGCAGCAGATCTGGGCTCAGATCTGAGACAAAATTAAAAATTTGTAAGCCTGCTGAGAGAACTGATAGAGAGCCTTAAGTAAAACCCTCCATCTTTTTAAACCTGTTACAATACTGCTCCAATGTGCTGTCTCAGCTCAGATGTTTACCAAACATATACCCACACTTGGCCTTCAGAGACTCAGATTACAAGCTCACAGAATGGCTGAACAAAGACAAGGCTTCCCTTTACAGTTAGAGTGATGGTGATCTACTATTCTGCTATCCAACAGTTAGAGATACCTTATGTTAATGCTTGTAGTGCCACCTAGAGTATAAACTCTGGGTTGCAGTTTAATGACGTCAGGACACTAGTCAGTGGCATTCCTCCTCAAAGGATTCTGACACTTATCCAGCAGGAGAAGATCATGACTAAAAATGAATAGAGGAGATTTCTCCAACAGACTGCAATTACAATCTCATTTCTGTGATGCTAATCTGACATTCAAAACTTGCCTTTGACTCCTTCCATCAAGAGTGAAAATCAGAGATAATGTTTTGGAGATTCACTTTTACTCTTAGGTACTGCTTTGCTGTTTTTCTTTTCTTTCTTTTTTTCTCTTGACTTAGGTTAGGGAGATTGTTTGTAATATCTTTGACAGAGCTGTCCTGTAATTCAATGATGATGCAGAGAAATAGGTATATGTAATAGAAGACTCTCGCCCTATCTCACGTGTCTCAGGCCACGACTGGTGCATTGTTCAGCTGGGAGTGCCTGGGGTCGTTCACGGCTTTGATGTGGACACCTCCTTTTTCACAGGAAACCACGCCCCTTCTGCCTCCATACAGGCTGCCTGTCTGGGTAGGTGTGAATGACCAAGGAGGCTAAAGACTTCCCCACAGACAGACAGACAGACAGATAGATAGATAGATAGATAGATAGATAGATAGATAGATAGATAGATAGATAGATAGATAGATCCAAAACCAAGACTCTAGCTTCTGAAAGTTGAATTGGTTTGAAATACTCAGGCCAAAGAGAACTCGTTTTAAGACGTTGCACACACCACCTCACCTTCAGTGTTTCACGCCAAGCGCTGAGGCCAAACAGCAGCTCTCTCTCTCTCTCTCTCTCTCTCTCTGTGGATATACAGTACAAGACTACTTAAAGAGCAAAGATCTCCATCTCTAGCACAGGCACTTTCAGTGGTCTGTGTCAACTACACTGCGTGATTGCTTCGTGATAATGACAGTGTAGTTACAGAGCTGTAGATCACTGTGTCCTCCTTTACTGCTGGTGCTGTGGTGGATTAGGAGTTGGATGTGGTGCTGTCCGTGAGTGGTGCCTTATCCTGGTCTGATCTTAATCCTAACTGCCCCTAGAAGTCAAATCATATCATATTACGTCATGTAATTGCAACTTTATATTGAATTTACGGATAACCAGTAATATTGGAGAGACTTTTGTTCTCTTATCTGATCCATGTGGCTTCTTGTGGGATCTGTTTAATCAGATGAGATTCCTCCTTTCACGCTGGAGGGAGACCGCACAGGCATGGCTGCCACTGAGGACCAGTTTGAATCAGTAGCAAAGGTACCTCCATTTATGAAGCCTGCTGAGTGCTACCACATTGATGTCTATGTAATAGTATTAAAATGAAATCCTGAAAATGAGATGTCAGATGTAAAGGAGAAATAATTCATTCATTAGGGTGAAATTAAGTTATTCAAGACATGTTGATGATTTTTGATTTTTACTTTCCTGAGGCTAAAAAACCCCCCACAAGAACAAAACTGAAACTATTGCAAAACTGGTAAATCTAACCCTATGCCTCTGTAAGGCCCCCTCTGGTCATAGAGGACCAATCAGTGAACTTAGCTTTTGTGACTGACAGCTGAAGTCAGAGATGTGGGAGGAGCTTGTGCCAGTGACAGAGCTGAAGCCTGGATACTCTGACTCCTGTCATAATTACTTCACTGTGACCTCACCTCGCAGATTCACCCATCTCCGTTTAAACATGTTCCCAGGTATCACCACACACTCCCACAAACACACCAACGTAACTGTTAAAGTACAGGCAAATGGTTCAAACAAAACATATTCATCATAAGTGTAAATATCATTAGACATTACTTAAGTCATCATAGAGTCCTCATTCACTGATTTAGATTTCTCATTGAGGCTACTATTAATTACATTACTTGTTTACTGGTGAAAGTTGCAAAGCTTTGTTGTGAGGTTAGAGAACTGTATTAGTGTTTGGTGCATGTTATAAAGATTTGCTTTGATAATAGGCAATTAATCTCCTGATTCATGAAGAGACGTATTTGAGACCTGTTTGAAACAGAATGAGGTGATGAAGGTTAAGGGGTCTGTGTTGCCTTCTTTAAAAGAGCGTGTTCTGTTTGTTTCTGTTTGTTTCAGATGGTGGCATTGCAAGACTGAGAGTGTATGGAGTGGGGCAGAAAGACTGGCCTGGTGTGTCCAGTCAGGATCCAGTTGACCTCATTGCTCTGGTCAATGGAGGGGTGTGTTTAGGCTACAGCGACGCCCACTTTGGTCACCCGCGCAACATGATTGGTGCGTGACATCACCTTCCCTGCAGGCTCCGCCCTCATCCCCCACACAACCACTACTCCAATACAATTCTGTTACAGATGATTGATACAGAGGCTAAAGTAAGTGCTATCTTAAGCTAAGTGGGCCTTTTAGGGAATCCATCAAAGACAATGTGACTCTCTGGTTTCAGTCCAAGATGGCAGGCTCACGGAGGAGACTGGGCATCATCCCAGAGCTCATTGTTTACTGTGTATATTACTTCCCCCCTGAGTGCACACTACACTGCAGCCAAATGAATAAGTAAAAAGCCCTTTTGATGACTTTTAGGTTAAGATTGGAGGCCATTATGAGAAAATACTGACAATTCACTGCTCATTTAGCATTTTATATTCTCTTTAAATGTGCTAATTTAGCAGGTGCTTTTGTTCGAGAGAGACTTACAATAAGTTCATTCAGTTCATACAGAGTTAAATTAACACAAAAGCTAGTTCTTGCAGGCACAGATTTACTAAGATAAGAGATTGTAACACAATCTTATAATTAATGAATCTTTAATGATGTTACTCAGTATCTGTGGGTACCTTGTTTCTAAATTTCTCTTCCTAGGCTTGGGCAGAGCTGACAACATGGGAGACGGCTGGGAGACAGCAAGACGCCTGGATCGACCCAAAGTCTTAAAAGTAAAAGCCAGTCTTGGTTTATCATGAGAGATGTGGTCTCAGTACGTCATCGTATGATGTCACACCCTGCTTTTTTCAGCTGGATGTGAGAAGAGTATTCTGCAGATGTCCGGCTATGAGAATGGGAATGTAGTCTATCTCAGTAGGTCATTTTACGATGCCATCATCTACTTTTTTTCAGCTGGATGAGATGGGTATTCTGCAGGTGCCAGGCTACGAGTGGGCAGTCTTTAGACTCGGGCATCCTGGTATAATCAGTCACATTGAGGTTGACACCAATCATTTTAAAGGTACAGAGGTACAGACACAAATTGTCAAACTGCCCCTCTGTCCTGCTAGTATTAATGTCACTAACCCACAACTTGAAGCTGTACTTTAGATTTAAAAGAAAGATTTGACATCTTTCAATCTTGTATCGCTGTGTTCTTACCTTAAAGCACCTCTCTAAATCAGGGGTGTTGGGGCCCAGTCCCCGAGGGCCAAGGTCCTACTGTTTTTCATGGCAACCAATCACATTGGCTGAAGAGCACACACACACCTGTTTTCCAGGTACAAAAACAGAAAACAAAAAGCAGAAGGACCTTTCATCCCCCAGGACTGGATTCCGACACCCTTACTCAAAATGGAAGTTTGATATACTCCACTGAATCTGATAGCTGTGTTTCAAGATTTTGATCATGTTCAGATCTCTGCCAAATGTACTTCCATTCCTTCCGGCTAATGACGCTAATGTTAGCATGCTCAGGCTTTGCCCTCATAGTCAGCGAAGCGCATCAGAACCCAGCTGTTTACGTTAAAAAAAAAAAAAAATGCTGTACCATAAAAAATGCAAATGTTTCCTTAAACAGACAGTTTGATTAATGACATTAATAAACCCCATTTCCAACCCTATTTTAACAACAGTTCCTCACAATGCCTGGAGAGAGAACTGTCTGCCACTTCAGCTTAGCTTACATTTTAGCTCTTTTTTTTTTTCATATATCTACCTCTGCCCTCAGGAAATTTCCCTGATTCCTGTAAAATCGAGGCCTGCACTTTGACCCCTGAGGAAGAGGAACACTTTGTGAGGAAGAAGTGGAGCAGTGATGAAGGACCCAAATGGAGACTTCTACTACCTGCCCAAAAAGTACAGCACAACCCTAACTGGTCCACAGCCGACCAAAAATACTGACCATAATATGTTTTTTTCCCCATTGTTCACCTGTATGTGACTGTGTCGTAAATGCTAGTATAGTGACGCAGTATAAAGGTCCGTTTCTCATTACGGAGGTCTCTGACGCCCACTGTGATCCTTTTTCTTCTCCCTTGTCCAGTCCACGTACAATCACAGTTCTGTTTATAGCCATGTAATGCCAACCAGCCTCAATTTATCAAGTGAAAAAAAAAAAAATGGTTTCCCTAAGTGTTAAGTCCACATTTTCCATTTCCTGTTTCCTTTGGGTGACTCACCCGTTGTCTGATTCTCGTCTTTTCTCCACAGCTCAAGCCTCACCATAGACATTTCTACTCCGGAGACGCGGCGCTGCAGTGTGGCACAGTGTCTCACATACGCCTGGTCATCGCTCCGGACGGAGGGGTCAGCAGGTTACGACTGTGGGGCTGTCCTGTCTTCAGTGACTCATCCGCTTCTCCCAGACTAAGCTCGAAGCTCTGATACCATTATGCTTGTCCTACATCCCTCAGGAAGGCAGTTAAAAATGGAATGACTGTCATATTGATTGTTTTTCATATGCAGTCTGAAATGAGATGAGTGGTTTTAAAAAAAAAAGTATTTGGGTCATTAAGTTACTTCTAACTCGTTCTTCATTCAAATTATTCTGAGCCAAATCTGTTATAAATAGGTCAAATACTTTCAGGGTGTGAAATGTTCAAAATAATAATAAAAAAAGTCCACAAAGAAAAGTTTCAGCTGTTCTCATTGTTGGTTTGGGACACCACATATGTTGAAAAAAAGTAAGCGTAAAAGGTAGCACGATGTTTGATTAAGTGAAGCTCGTGACGTTTATTTGTTTGCTATATAATTCTATACGGCCTTTGTTCCCATGGCAATTCATCCAACGTTCCTGGGGCGCTGACAGCGAAGAGACTCCAGTGGAGCCGTAGTAAACCAATCTGGGAAGTTAACACCCCCCAGTGTTTCTGCGCGTCTATAGACACCTGATAAGATGCGCCACAGCCGAGTGGATGTGCTCATTTAGGAAGCTGTAGGAGGTGTCGCCTGACAAGTGACTAATTTAATAACTTCTGGCGGTTGACCTCCTAGCCACCGTTTGAGTTGAGCTGTCGTTAGTTTAGGTGTGGGTGAATTAGCTTCTTACTGAGAGCATGACCGGGTTCTCAGGTCAGTTTTATCGATCACATCCATGTCCAGTAAAAACAGTGGTAATCTTTAGAAATGGTGATGCGTTCTTCCCCGGTAGAAGGCTTGTTGTCAATCCACGGCAGTTGTCAACTTTCGACAGTTTCTTGAATACCGTTACATTCCTAGTCGAGGCTCCCTTCGGTGCGGTCAGGAATGTTTACACTCCCCGCGAAGGACACAGAGTTTTAAGCCTGGAGAGTTTACAACACGGGGAAAAGTATGTGGTCGCAGGAGCGGAGCGGTTCAAAAGGCTAGAGTAGGTATTAATATACAGTACTCAGAGACGTACAGACTGATAGCGAATCCTTGAAAGACCCACCTGTCCTCCAAACACAAACTACATAATTACACAGGCTATTTCGTGAACATAGTGTTTTGTATTTTCAGTTACTCTCAGATTACCCTTAGGAAACCCAACCAGAAAAAGAGCGAAGAGGTAAGTGGATAAACACTTGATTGCTAGTGTTATGTTTACCTGAATGTTTACCAGGTAATTTGACTGTGGAACTGACAGTGTGTTGTAAACATACAAGAAATAACAAAAGAATGAAAGGGGGGAAAAAGAAGCTAACAACGAACTTTTACTTATTAAGGGAAACTGATCATATTAACTCCACTTGATTGTTTGTATGATGGAATAGCCTATGTTTGCAATAACAAATTTTACACTTTTACGTATAAGCGTGCGCATTTGTACTGAGAAAAGAGCGCCCGAAACAGAAGACTCGGTTTTCTCCACAGTTTCGTTGACCTTAGATACTCTTAAAACTTACGACTGTCACTTCTGCGGCACCATTAAAAGACAGACAGTTTAGAGTAGAGACAATCCAGGGTTTTTTTCCGTCTTGGTTTGCTTATTATCATTTTGTCTTGTTCCTCACAGATTAAGCCAGTGGTCCATAGCAGGATAATAGCGCCCGCCCGCTGGAAGAAGTTCGGACATGAGTCATGCGCCATCAAGTCAGTACAGATTTCAGAGTTGCCCAACAGTGGCGACACACTGGCAAACTTTCCTTAAAGCCATCTATAAGCCTAGGCAATTGGGAAAAACCGTTGAGCTCCATTGAACTGAAATTGAAAAAAGATTCTGTATATACAATAAGGCACTTTAAAATTGAGACGCAGCATACCACCTTCTTAATTGACATACAATATCAGAAGATATCTTCACAAAGCACGTAGGCTAGTTTTGCCAAATGTCCTAGGTATATCAAAATGAAAGAAAAAAAAATGAAGTCATATTAAATGACTATGAGTGAAAAACTGTGTTTTTGATTAATATAACTTCTAATTACGAGTGTGTTTCTATTGTAGAACACAGACTGAAAGATTTTGCACAAAGTCAAATGGCTTGTGTCCAACTAGTCAGTGTGTCTGTCAGAGAAATGGAAAAATGAGTTGATATGACAGGGGGAATAGTGTCAAAAATCGTGACTGCATGTGTCAAACAGGAAAAGACTTAATCAGGAGAGAGGAACAGTGGTCACAAGTCAGTGCCTGCTAACATGGATAGATGGACACCAAGCAGGCTAAAAAACCCCCCATGAAATAGAAACCCCTCAAAAATGACCACAGAATTGAATCTACATCTTCATTAACTAGTCTCAAACTGTTCCGAAGCTCTGCAAATCTAAACTTTTCCAAGCCAATATGTATGTGAGGGTTACCATTCAGAAACAGCTTTTAGGTGCAACAAACACTCAGGATTTCTTCACAGTGGTAGACTGTCATTTGGTCTGATGAGATGTCTGTTAGCCTGTTCTCCATCCCTTTGGCTGGATGAATTTATGTTTGGAGAAAGCCAAAGAGAGCCTTTCAACCCATACTACCAGTTTCCCACTGTTTCCCACATAGTGACAGATCTGTTGTGTTTTAGACAGCCATTTTATAGGGGTTACCGTATCTAGCTGTTGCTCTGTGTGGTAGAAAAAAAAATAAAACAGCCAAGGTATACAAAGCTATTTTAGGTGCCCCGATGCACTTAAATTTTTTCCATTCTCCAAGATGACAATGACCCACACACATAATGTTACACTAATTGAAAAATGGACTCATAAACACTAGGAGGTTGTCAAAATTGTTCTGATAGCAAAGCACTGCACAGCTCTTCATTACACAATGAATATTCATATTTTTGTGGTTTTCCATGATTTTGTCCACCCTCTGTATTGCTGAGGTAAAGTTTAACCAAAGGTAGTGTTTGACAGCGAATTAAATCTGACTGTGAGTAACAGAACAGATGCAAAAGGACATGAAGGCATCTCTTTTTGGTTTGGTGTCCTTGTATGGTGTAGTGTTTTTACCAATGGAGATATCTTGGTTCCTCCTGTCCGGATACTCATCCCGAAATTCACCCTGCGGAGCTGGGAGAAAGTGCTAGCCATGGTGACAGAGAAAGTGCAGCTTCGAACCGGGGCTGTGCGTAGGTAAGACCTGAACTTCCCTGGCTTCCTCACCACAACCATAAATGTTCCTTAGTGTTTTTGCTTGAAAGAGTGCTGAGTGAATGTGTAGACCTGTATTTTAGCCTAACTTGTCATTTGTTCTATATGTTGAATATGAGGTGCCCGAGTTGGATTAGAGCAGAAACGTTTTGGGTAGTGAACCTCGTAGAAGCGCTAACCTAAAACACTCCGTGTTATCTATGTGTCATTAATCTGTTTCATGTGTAAATTATGTAAGAGAATTTGGCCTGACATGACTCTGGGCCCCTTACATATCAAATCAAGTGTCATATGGCGTGATATCAACCCCGTATGACAATATATGTCTGTATGATGCTGACCAGTGCATTCAGTGTCACTAGAATCATATGTGTCAATCATATGTGAGTAGTGTCATGAAACATATGTTACAATGAATGTACACTGAGACAGTGCACAAACAGATCATTTCACACACGCACTCATGCTTTTTAAAGCCTTTTTTTTTTTTTTACTCTCTCTGAGTGTAACATAGTCAGATGATATGATGCGGGCAGGTTTTTTTCAGACAGTGTCGCAGTGGTCTTGGTGAACTTGGTTTTATTTGGACCTCAGGCTGTGCAGGTTGGACGGCACGCCCATACACAGCTCGACAGAACTGGAGCACAACCAGTACTACGTGGCCACGGGACTGGAGCGGTTTCGCCTGCTGCCTTATTTCCACTGGGTACCCAGGATGGGCCAGAGCGAAGACGTGGGCCTGGGGTGAGTTCCTTGACCTCTCACAGGTTACTGTTATTATTGGTTTTTTCGTTTTTTGTTTTTTTAATCTGATTTCAAGCCCTGCGGTGTCCATCTTACCACAGGTTTAATAAAATAATGTGATAGAATTTTTTTTTTTCCACTTCCTGTCATGTATTGAAAAGGACTCAGTGTTGCTGAAATCAGCCCGGTCCCAAGTGATTTCAAGCACTGCTTGTTCTGATGGATCCCAAAGATACAAAGATAAAGCTAATCGGCCGTTATTGCTTAAGCACTGTTTGCTATCGAATGGCTTTTGAGAATATCCAGTGGTTCCAAGGATGTAATAAAAGTTAGATTGAACTTTCAAGCTCAGTTAGCAAAACGTAGAACAAGTTTTTCACCTTTTAGTTGCTTGACTGGATGACTACACACAGTACGCAGCAGATATGAAACACATCACATCACGTGGTCTCAAGTCTCACGTTTTCTTTTCACTGTCTGTGTCTTTTTTTTTCATTTTTCTTTTTCTTTTTTCCTCCCAGCGTGTACGGTAACTTCTTCCCACAACTGAAAAAGAAAAATAAACACGTTGGAGATGCGGTAAGTCGTCCAGACGTTGACTTTACTTAAGAGCAAAGTACTGCGCAGACAGTCTGAAAACAGTGGTCCATTAATAAAGGTAAAAAGACAAAAAAAAAAAAAATGACCTCGGTGTTTTAGTTTCATAAGAGGCTTCTCTGGCATGGGGGGTAACATTAATCTGCATCATCTTGTCTTGAGAGCATATAATGCGAGACAGCTAACGTGTGATAACCGTGCTGGTCGTGAGTGACGGCAGCCCTCTGCCGTAATAATGGCTTTCAGTGCGAGAGCGATTCAGGTACGGTGTGGGAGCTGACAGAGGTGACAGCTGGCTTTGGTTTGGTTGTCTGTTTGCCTCTTTATGGTGTCCTCTGTCTCGTCATTTTCTTGCCTTTGGGGCTTTAGACCGTCGACACACAGTATAACCAGTGCCATTCACTATGTGTGTGTGTGTGTGTTTTTTTTTAAAATGTCACTGTTTACAAAGCAAGTTAATATCAAGAAAGTGACAGGAAAGAAAGACAGGCTGCATGTTTCGGCCTTGCAGCCCAAACCCAGACGTTTTTAATCGAACCAAACCGATCAGGAAGAGGAACAACTAACAGAGAGAATGCAATAATGCAGGAATCTCCATTCTGTTCCAGCAGCATTGACTGTGTGCAAGAACATGACAGGACAAATACCAAATCAATCCATCAATCAGTCAATAAAACATTTCACAGTCTGGTCGCTATCATTACGATCCATGCATTTAAAGTCCATCAGTCAGATATAATTGTTACAGTCTGGGGGTTAAGCTATAACAGAGCAGATACACAGTGGGAGGACAGGGCTGCCTTTTATTGAGCTGTTTTCATTCCTCTCTCTTTCTCTCTCTTTCTCTCTTTCTCTCTCCCGCTGTGTGTGTGTGTGTGTGTGTGTGTGTGTGTGTGTATGTGTATGTGTGTGTGTGTGTGTCCTTGAGTGGAATGACCATGTAGAGCCTGAGAAAGAGAAGCCTCGGTCCTCTAGAGTAACACAGTCTATATTGTGATTAATTACTGCGTATCTTGCTCACTCATGCAACACAGCCACATGCAAACACACACACACAGACACACACACACATACACTCATACACACCCACACACACACACACACTGATAAACAACATTAGGAAAGATGATAAGTGTCTCTTGTTGAGCTCAGATGGGTGTGTGTGAGGAAGTGTGTGAGTGATTCTGTGAGGGTGGTTTGGAACGGATGTGTGTGTGTGTGTGTGTGTGTGTGTGTGTGACAGTGAGTGAATGAGTCAGTGAATGAGTGAGTGTGGTTTGGAGTATGTGTGTGTGTGTGTGTGTGTGTGTATGTGTATGTATGTGTGTGTGTGTGTGTGTGTGTGTGTGAGAGAGAGAGAGACAGAGTGAGTAAGTGAGTGAGTGAGTGTTGGAGTGTGTGTGTGTGTGTGTGTGTTTGTGTGTGTGTGTGTGTGTGTGTGTGTGAGAGAGAGAGTGAGTATGGAGCTCAGATGAGCGTGAACGAGTCTAATGTGCTAATGTGCGGCTGAGGCGAGTGTGTGTTTGAGTGTGTGAGTGTGTGTGTGTGTGAGTGTGTGTTTGAGTGTGTTGGATGTAGGATATAAATTGCACACTCAGCTCTTTTGGTTTGAGAAAAGGTCAATGTAAAATATCTGATGTGTCTTTATTACGGTGAAAAATGACAGTGCAGCGTTTGACTATAACTCATCTGCTGGGAGTAGTAGAAGACCCCCCCCCCCCCCCCCCCCCCCCCCATTCCCTCAATCTGAGAATGTTTTTGAAATGAGGGAGCTCATGCGCAGCTGGTTCCTCTGAAACATGGAGTCATTTAAGAGGCTAACGGAGGTGGGTTTATTAGAGACACACTGAAATATGATTAGTGTTCGGTTCCATCAGGGATACGGCCGACCAGAGACCCGATCCCGCACAAATCTCACAGCCTTTACCAGCTCTTCCCAAGCTCTCTCAAAGCATCACGGCCAGCGCCCCTGTATTCTAAATGGTGTCAGATGTGGTTGGGACATTTATTAATTTTAATTTTGTTCATTTTCTGTTTTGTTTATTTGGCATTTTACAAAAAATCATTTGTGCACTGACTAACTGAAAAATTTGCGGATTGTTTTCAGAGGATTTGCTTAACTGACTTTATTCACATAATTCAATCATTATTCACTCGCAAGTTCTTCTGTTGCATTAGGTTGTAAGTTGCCTTTGGTTTGTAGGTTGCTATATAACATATGTGGTTGTTGGTTATAGGTTGTAGGTCACTATATAACATCATAGCGGACAGACTGCCATGTCAGTCAGTAATTTGTAACCCGATAAGCACCCTATTTATCTAGTTTATGCAGTTTTGTGTTTCAAAGGCTGTATTGAGTTTTAAGTTGTATTTCCAGTTTTCACCATTTGGGGGCGACAGTGACCTGGATAACTTACCCGTCTCCTCTCAGGTAGTGTCAATGGGATTCATTCACTGTCTCCATCATGTATGCATGCCCTTCCCTCTCCCTTTCCTCTCTCTCTCTCTCTCTCTCTCTCTCTCTCTGTCTCTCTCTCTCTCTCTCTCTCTGTCTGAGTGGAGTGGTGTCAGTCCATGGCCTGAGTGGTGTGTAATTGAGGTGCTGTCTAAGTCTGTGTGCCCTGTGCTCTGCTGCATGGAGGCAGGTGGCTGTTAAAGGACCTGAGCATGGTAGGACCTGTCATTCAGTGCCCTGTTGACTCACAGCTTACACACACAGGGCCACTGCTCTCTCTCTCTCTCTCTCTCTCTCTCTCTCTCTCTCTCGTGTGTGTGTGTGTGAGGTTTTTGTTTGTTCCCGTCGATTTTTTCTATTGCAGACGTCTCAGGACATCAGTCCTGAATCATACAAGTGTTTGTAATTATGAATGTTTGTCCTCTCGCAATACTCTTTCCTTGAGCAGAATCAATACTCTCTTGACAGCCAATGTGAAGGTTATGGAGAAGAGTCAAAATTATAATTGATTTTTGTACGGCGTTAATGTGAGGCCTTCTTGGCCTTGCTTATGGCTCATTCGTTCTGATTCAGTCTTATTCAAACTGTTTTCAGTGGAAAATGACTCAAAAGGCAACTGTCTAATTGTATGGTGCTGGAATTGACTGTTCATGTAGTTAAGATGCGTGTTTGCCTCGGGACTGGAAAAAAAAAAAATCTCTTCATTAGTTTTCACATTAGGGGTTGAAATCTTTTCTCTGAGGGGTTGTGGAGGCTTTAGAGGATGGCGCTAGCTTAGTTTTTCATAAAATAGTCCGATCTTTGTTTTACCTACCATCATGGGGAAAAAGCGTACTGTGTTTTATAGAGTGTCCAGGTATGGTCCTCCATGCTCAGCTAACTGCTAATGTCTCCTTGAGAAATGCACTTAACCTCAAGGTCATTCCTGAAATATTAGACACTTTACATTCAAAATCTTAATGTCAGCCACACTCTCGCTGATGTAAGAGGCAAGACTGAACATGTCATTAGTCAGACTCCTCAGTCTGGAACTGCTGATCTCAGATCAGTGTCAGTACTTTTCTTATAGAGGTTCACACTATGGAAGAGGGTTGGATGAGCTGATCTGTGACTCCAAATAGCTGCATTTGACCAGCTTGTACATTAACGAATCACGTTCGTACATACGCTGCCTCTCTCTCAGACATTACATGTGTGGATGACAAACAGTGATTTTCACGTTGCTCACGTTTTATTAAAACACACACAGACAGATCTTTCTGTTTACCCTCAGCCACTGAGTAGTGTGAGAGTCAACTTAAAGCAAGAGGAGGACAAAAAAAAAAGATATATTCTGTTTCTTACCTTTCAAAGAGAAAAGAGCAGCATAAATAAAGAGATTTTACTTGTACATACCATGGCATGTAGTTTTGTAGCTCTCTGAATAACCAATCGAGCCCCCTTTCACATTCACAAAAGCACACAGACACACTCCCTCAAAACCCTACCTCACACGTCCGTTCTCTCGCTCAAGAGCATGTGAAGTCAATAACAGTCCTTTTTGCACCCCCCCCCCCATGCTCCCAGTCCAGCGCGTTTGGATTTTGGCTGCGTTGATCGGTGTTGTTAAGTAAGATGAATGCCGTTAGAAATTTCATGGCGGAACAGCCGCATCAATAAATGATTAGTTTGTTGTGTTTGCCAGTGATTGATTGATCGGCCGTGCAGGAGACGTGTTAGGAGCAGACCTGTTCAGTGCCAAAGGAAGTGAACGAGCGACTCAAAGCAGCGCTTCTGAAGAAATGAAGGAATGCTAAAAAAAAAAAAAGAGAGACGAAGACTCGTGTGTTTATCTCACACTATGAATCAATCAGCTGAGTTTGAAAAAGAAATGATTTGTGAAATTTTTTTTTTAATTGCATTTTTGGGAATGTTTTCCTTGCTTACAAACAGTATAACGGACCTGCTTTTCATTAATGATAAGCCAGTGATTCCACAAATGAAACCAGATGAATGTGTCTTCTTCTCTGTTTATGTCCTGTGTGAGGTCATTATGGATTTGATCAGTTTCGTGAAACACCTTCTCTTGTTTCTGATCTTCTTACAATCCAACTTATCAGCTTGACAGTGCCACCTGCCAATCATGGGTGTGTGGTCTGATGTGTGTGCGTGTGTATGTGTGTGTGCGCGTGCGTGTGTGTGCGTGCGTGTGTGTGTGTGTGGTTGAAGGTTAGTATTAGGACTCATTTAGTGCTACAGTGTGCAGTGACTGATTTTAAATAAGCCACGGAGGAAAGACTCGTCCCTAATGTAAGATTCTCAAGGGCTCTGTACAATCTTTTAGAAATGTCTTTGATCAGCGTCTGCATGTCTGTTGGATTTCTGTTTCACCCACTTGTCACCGCCCCAGTCAATACTTCAGTGATCTGTGAACTGTTCATTTGATCTGGAATCTTCCAAATGCAAAACACATTGCAAATTCTTGTAATGAAAAGAAACAAGTTGTTTCACAAAAGCTGTTAATCACTTTTTATGTATTAATTAATTCATTTGTTTATTTATTCATTTATTATACTCGTTTATTTTTGATGGGATGTCTGAATGGTAGTTTATCTCAATTGAAATTGAGAAATCAAACTGGGAACACGAGGAGGTTGTGACATACTGAATCCTGATGACACACTTCAGGGTTTATTCAGGCATTGTTCAGGGTTTACATGAGGTCTATTCAGGGTTAATTCAGGGCTTGTTGAGTCATTTGACTTTTTCTTTATTCATTCACACATTCAGATACGTTATCTGTGGAAGCATAACAGATGCCGAATGATTAGCTTGATTTGTGTGTGTGTGTGTGTCTGTGTGTGTGTGTGCGTGTGTGCGTGTGTGTATATGTGTGTGTGTTCCCATTTGTGTTTGTCTGTCCTTAAACTCAGTTTGTTTTGATTATTGTAGTTTGCAGAGACCAGTCTTCACACAGATTCTCTATGCTACGCCAAACCCAGGAGAACGCCACGGCAACAGAGGCCAGCTGACAGAAGCCCTCATCTCCACTCAGCGGGGGGTATGATTCCATGTTCACGTGCAAGTGTGTGTGTGTGTGTGTGTGTGTGTACGTGTGTCTGCGTGTGTCTGTGTGTGCGTGTGTGTGTAAGGATACATCTGGGGGTCAACTATAAATTAAATTACTGTATGTCTCGTCTTCACTGGGGTGACAGCAGTACAGCGAGATGCATATTTTACCTCACTCAACCTCAAACAGGATCATATATTTATTCAGAGCGGGTAGGGAATCATCTCTCTCTCTCCCCCTCCATCCTTCTCTTTCCTCCGCATGGCTCGACCATAAATCTTTCTGATTCCTGAGCGTATCGGACAGCGGATTGTTTGGGTCACAGAGGGGATGTGTTATTGCCTCTCTGCTTCTTGTCATTTCTAAATACAATGTCACAATGTAAATCAATTTCATAAAAGACTGCAACTATATATATATATATAAAAAAAACTGTAAAAGGTTGAACTTGTCCTTCCTGGTTCTGAGGACACGAGCCTGCCCCTAACCTTGACCTTCACTCTGTGATGCATCGTTGTTGTTGTGTTGTGGAAGATCTGAAGTGCGAACAAATTGCATGTCATCAAATTATGGAGACATTCGGGAGACTGTAAAGTCACTCACTTTTGGTCTTTCCATCAACCAAACTGCCATTTCTATGAGCCTAGACCATCACCCTACTCTGTTGGCAACTCAACCCTGGAGGACAATGTAATGCTCTTCACAAAGAAAGAGAATCTGGACTCACGATATCACATATTTCACAAAGGAACAGAATCTGGATTTACAATGTAATATACTTCACAAAGGAACAGAAACTGGATTTACAATGTAATATACTTCACGAAGGAACAGAAACTGGATTCACATTATCACTTACTTCACAAAGGAACACAATCTGCATTCACAATGTAATATACTTCACAAAGGAACAGAAACTGGATTCACATAATTACACACTTCATAAAGGAACAGAATCTGGATTTACAATGTAATATACTTCACAAAGGAACAGAATCTGTATTCACAGTGTAATATACTTCACAAAGGAACAGAAACTGGATTCACATTATTACACACTTCACAAAGGAACAGAATGTTGTGTGACAATATCACTTCCTCACAAAGGAACAGAATCTGTATTCACAATGTAAGATACCTCATAGAGGAACAGAAACTAGATTAATAATATCACATACTTCACAAAGGAACAGAATTTGGATTCACAAAATAACACTGGAATGGAATCTGAAGTCACAACATAACATACTTCACAGTGGAACAGAATCTGTAGTCACAATGTAATATACTTCACAAAGTAATAGAATTTGAATTTGCAGTATGAAAGGCCTGTCAGTGGAATGGAATCCGGCATCAGACAAGTTGTTTTTCTTTTTACGGTGGCTGCCCTGTGTGAGCTGAGAGCATGAAGGTCCGTTTCAGAGTTAGACAATCATTAGATAGTTGTTTCCAGACAGCAGTCTAGGTGGTAAGGTTAGATCGGGGGTGGGGCTTTGTGTTTGATTGACAGGCTCATTGATTAGCCTCAGTGTGGAGAGGTAGGTGGGGGGAGAGAAAGTGGTGGAGTGAGTGAAGGTGTGGGTGGAGGGGCACAGGAATAGCAGCATGAAGGCCGGTGTGTGTGTGCGTGTGTGTGTGTGTGTGTGTGTGTGTGTGTGTGTGTGTGTGTGAGGGGGGTAAATGAGTATCTGTCAGCAGTTGGAGAGTAATTGTGATGAATGGCTTCTCTCCCTCAGAGGGCACAGTGCTCACTACCACAGCTGGGGAGAAGGAGATGACCCCGGCAGAAGAGATACCACAGGACAGGCGTGTCAAGGTGGACTCACCCATCGATCAGGTGAACAAACAGACTGTGGACACAAACACACACACACATGCACACGCACACACACACGCATGCATGCACGCATGCACACAGACACACACACACACACACTCAGTCCAGGATGGATGTTTAGGTGTAATATGCTATATTAATAATGAAATATAAGCCAAAGTTCAGATTAAAAAAAAGGATAGTTAGTGGTTTAAAGGTTGCGCTCTTTATATATTAAAAAAGAGACGTTTAAGTTCACATCCATTTCATTTTCATTAACCAGGGGAAAAACAGTTCTACAGACAAAGTGTTTTAGCATAAACTGGACTTCTTCAGTGTATGTTTAAAGAGACCCTGTGCATCTTAATGATATGACAGTTACCCGCACTTATATACAGCTTTATGAGTGTAGCTGTTAAAATCAAGCAGTTGTCACCACTGGAACTTATGTGATGCTGTCAAGTTCACTCTGAAAGTCCACTCACTACAAATAGAAAACACTGGACACAATCACTGAGATCATTAAAATATTCAATATTCACCATGCTGTTCACACAAAGGATTTCAAACTGGAACTGTTGTTGAGTGTCTGTGGATATGTCTCATTCCATTTGTCCTCTCACAACCTTTCTCTCCAAGTCAATAACTTAGCAATGTCACCATGTCACCCCTGGGAATTAATGTTACTTGTTCAATGTCAATAAACTGCAGGAAGGGTGGGGGAACCGTGATGTGCTTCAACATCACGTTCGGCCAAACTGTTTTTGGTATTTTCAGTTCTGACTACAGTTTTGGTCCTCAGAAGTACATAATCTTTCTCCTACATCAGTTTTTTACCACACAGACAGGTAGGCATTTGTTGATGCTTCTACCCTTTTAAGGGAGGGTTTTAAAAAAATCCCGTCATGTCTATTGTTAAACACTTATATTTTTTTTTTTGCTGAAGATGGCATTCTCTCTGTTTTAGTGGATCATGGATGTTGCATGTGTAACTCCAGATCCTCATGTTCTTCTGAACTCTGTGTCATATTTGGTTTGGAGAGGACCCATGAAAAACACAAACAGAGACATTCATGAATGAAGCGTAAACTGATAAACTGTCATAAACGTATGCTCAAATGTTTGTTTGTTTGTTTGTTTTTTTTAAATTAAAATTATGCCGTCTTTTCAGCTGAAAGATCAGCCGCTGAATGAAAAAACCCAACCCAACTATTACAATAACCTGTAAAAATCTAGTCAGTATAAAAACATTTTGAAGATGCTCACTTTAATGTCTATGGATGAATATTGCTCATTCATCACTCGCTCATTCATTTCCCTAAAGCCATTTTAGAGTCGGCTTCCTGTAACCTTTGATAAATCAGAGAGCTGTGTATAGTTCTGAATGGAGCCTGTGTCTCAGTGACACAGTGAGCTGTTCTCAGATCAGTACACTTATGAGATTCAGGGCTAGACTCACTTCTGACCTCTGGTTTGTATTCTGCTTGCTTTGGGTAAAAGCGTCTGCTAAATAAATCAGTGTAAATTTAAATGTAATTTCCAGCGTGTCCATAAGCAGGGTTGTAAAGTTGTATTATGAGTACTGTGCATAGGGAGTTTAAAGTGTCATTCTCCTGTCAGGTTGAAGCCAGAGCGGAGGAAGAGGAGCAGGCTCCCTCAGGCCTTCCTCCTCTGAAGTCTGACAGTATCACCTCCGGCATCAAAGTAGGTGTTGCTCAAGACCCACTCTTGAAGTTTTCAGTCTGTCTCGGAGAGCGTTTCCACGTGTACAGCTCCTTTCCTCTGGTCTAGACCAGTGTTACATTGTTGCAACATTGCAACATTCTGTTGGATCTGGTCTGGTTTCACAATACTCACACTCAAGCAATCCTAAATCTGTAAACAAAAGCCATATGGTCATGTAGGTTGTTAAAATATTAGATCAGAAAGTTGAAGCAGGAGCTTGCTAAAAAAAAATCTGCTCTTGATTTCTGTCTCTGGGAGATAAACATGATATGCTCTTGTCACTTATATTCTAATTTTGGTATTATCGACCAAAGACTTATGTATTCTAGAAGACACAGTCTGATATGAGTTGATTTGCATGAGAGATATTTGGCTTTTGGCTATTTGACCTCTGTCTTGCTCATTTCAGCCGGTATGAAGGTGTGGCTGAAATGAATAAACGAAACAATGATTTTTTTGCTCTCTACAACAGTGATAGAGGTTAGTTTGCTATAGTAAAGGAACCACACCGGGGTCTGAATGGCATCATGATTAAACAGAGCAGAATTCAAAATAACTGGTCTTTACCTAAGTTGAGATGAAGCTTTCAGGCTAACCAAAACAAATCACAACGAATAAAGGGGGCCACACCGGCCAAAACGAATCACAGTAACCAAAACACATCTCAGCAGATAAACAACTGCACCATCTCAAATGAATCACACCATCTCAAATGAATCACACCATCACAAATGAATCACACAATCCCTAATGAATCACCTCATCCCAAACAAATCACACCAACCAAAACACATCACAACTGACAAACAACTACGCCATCCCAAATGAATCACACCATCACAACTGAATCACACAGTCCCTAATGAATCACACCATCCCAAATGAATCACCTCATCCCAAACAAATCACACCAACCAAAACACGTCACAAACGACAAACAACCACACCATCCCAAATGAATCACTCACTCTCACTCTCACTCTCACTCTCACTCGTTATCTAAGCCGCTTATTCGCGGGGGGTGCTAGAGCCTATGCCAGCGCTCGTAGGGCGAAAGGCGGGGAGACACCCTGGACAGGTCGCCAGTCCATCGCAACCAAATGAATCACACCATCACAAATGAATCACACAATCGCTAATGAATCACACCATCCCAAATTTATCACCTCATCCCAAACAAATCACAGCCCCCTAAATGAATCACACCATCCCTAATGAATCACTCCTGGAAAATGAATCACTCTAGGGAAATGAATCACTCCAGCTCAAACAAATTGCTTCAGCCCAAACTAATCGCTTTGGCTAAAATTAACCCAATTAGGCAGTGAACTTACCTGAGTACAGACAACAACCCTTCCAAACAAGGCATGAAAGCACTCTAACAATGTGGGGATTGACCAGTGAGAGAGTAGCTTTTTAACAGAAAAACTGGAGTGGATGGTAGCCTTGAGCTGTGCACCTCTACACACACACACACTCACATACACACACACGCACACACACACACACACACACACACACTCACATACACACACACACACACACACACACACACACACACACACACACACACACACACATACACACACACATACACAAACACACACACACACACACACACACACACATACACACACACACACACACACACACACTCGGTAACACGGTTTTTAAAGTCCCTCTTTACTGCTGAAAGGGTGGCTGCCTTGGCCTTAACATGCTGATGTGCACCTGTTCGGACCGACAGAAAGGATCAACAGACTCCAGACATCTGGTGCCGTTAAGCACCCAGCCCGTGGTCCAACAGCCCAACGGCGGCAGACCCGGCCCAGTTGCCGCAGAACCCACTAAGACACGCACTGAGCCGAAGCCAAAGGTACGTGAGCGAGAGCAAACAGTCCCTCGCACAGCAGATTTCCAGCAGTTCTTCCATACTCCACCACACTAAGGCTTTTAAAGGGACTTTTTTTTCTAAGTCTTCTCTTAACTGAACGTACTCTGTTGAATGTAGATTTATGCTGTTTCATAATGAAGAGGATTTTAACTGTGGTGAGTTTGCTGTTTGATTCAGTCCAGTTTTGTCTTTTATGAGGCCTAACGGTACTGTAGGATCACAAGGTCCGGTCCTGAAAGTGCTGATCCACATCCAGACGCATAAGCCCATTAGAAAAGACTGGAATGAATTTGCATGCATTCACATCACTTGTTGGATGGAGATGATGACTCCATGCGTGTATGGCGTAGAGCATGGTGTCTCTTGAGAGCATGTTGTTTGTTTGGACTTGAGCATTGATATGCTATGACATTGTTTCTTTTCTGTTGAATATTACAGCCTGGCCTTAATGTAAGGACTTTAAACACAGGGGAGACAGCCATGAGGACCAAGGTTGACCGCAGGCCTCATTTTCACTGCGTCATTTATTCCCGTTGAAAGACATTGGCTGATTTATCTATCTGTCAAACTGGCCTTTTCCCCTCCTCACAATAATAACATAAAACATGCCAATACGATGAGCTGACCCCGCATCCGGCCACAAAACGCTCCGCCCGATGCCCAACACTTCTCAACAGAAATTAGCGATCACAAAAAAAAGAAAAAAATCAAATATCCATCGATTGGTTTCCATTGATCTCCTTTAGTCCTCTTTCACCACAATAATTCCCAAGACACTGAGCTTTTCTGGAGTCTGAGTTTTCACTGCAGGGGATGGGCTCTGTGTCTCTCTTTCTTTCTTTCTTTCTTTCTTTCTTTATCTCTCTCTCTTTCTCTGTTTCTGTCTTTCTTGTTCTCTCTCTCTCTCTCTGTCATGCTGAAGGTCATTCTGAATCAGGCTCAGGGTGGTGTCGTGGCGTTGTCAGAGAACTGAGCTGACACTGGTGTACCCACAGTGGGGACTCCTCTGGGAATTCTCCTCTCTCTCTCTCTCTCGCTCTCTCTCGCTCTCTCTCTCTCTCTCTCTCTCTCACACACACACACACACACACACACTGCTTCATAGCATGACTGTGCCCTTTGGACGAGGAGGAGTGCTTTGAAGTGAAGGCTAAAAATGGCCCAGTAACCAGAGGGTTTTGAGTTCAATTCCCGGTGATGAGACTCCTCTGCTGTGGCCTTTATTGAAACCCTTTACCCCCCAGGTAGCTCTGGAACAGGGATGCCCAAAGCCAGTCTTGAAGGGCCAAAGGGCAGGTGCTTTTTGGTGTAACTTTTTCAGTTGAGGGTGATTACTTAAAAGTTTATTTCCCCTGTTGAGCAGGTTTGTGTATTCCTAGAATAATCAGACAAAACGCTTTTGGTTGAGGGCAAAACCAGTTGGACTTTGGCTCTCCAGAGATCCAGCTCTGAGCTCCACTGTTCCATAGTCAATTATAACGTCAGACACAACAGTAACTGAACGAAGTGAAGGTCAGTATGTACTATTGCGCTGGTTAATGGAAAAGCTGCATGTGTATCATATATACATCATATATATGTCTATGTGTGTTTTTCTCTGTGATTTGACATAAAACAACACAGAATAGAATTGCTTAGATTAAAGCGTTATGTGACTATGAGGCCAAGTCACATGTCTTAGGTGTATTGTTAAATATGCGTTTAGGATAAATACACCTAACACATCTGTACAGGTCCTCTCCTGCATGAAGAATTTCCACCCTCACCCTCATTCCCCGTTTTTTTTTTTTTTTTGACCCCGTTAACACTGATTCCACGTTGTTTTGACCTCTTTAACAGGAGGAAAGAGACATTACAGCGGTCCGGCACCGTGGCAAATGCTCTCCATTGAAAATGTCATCGGGCGAAGACCCCTCGCGTTCGTTTATTCGTTCATAACAAAATTGGATTTACGGCCCCCCCCCAACACACAGCCCCATTGGGTTTCCACTGACTTATGGCTTTCCACCTGAGCAGCTCCACCCTCCCACCCTCCCTCCCTCCCTCTCTGTCTCTTTCTCCGTTTTACGATATTTGCTCCGCACGGCGCATGTTGGCGGAGTTCTCTCTCTCTCTCTCTCTCTCTCTCTCTCTCGTGCCAGAGCAGTGGGCTCTGCGAGTCGCGGAGAGCTGGTGATTTAGCATGACAGTGGCAGTCTGCTCCCTGCTCTCGTAAAGCTGTCTGATTGATGGCAGAAGAAGAAGGTGTGTTCAGTCATCATGCCGTGCTGTAAATCTCTCTCTCTCTCTCACACACACTCACACACACTCACACACACACACATACACACACACACACACACACACACACGCATGCATGCTACAGCTCCATGTGTCATGGTTAAGGGACTCCACACACTCAGTTTCATGTACAGTATATCACACACATGGAACTGCTAGTGACGGCCTGATGATGCCCTTCACACCTGTCGGAATTTTACTCCACGTGTAAATCACTGTGTGTGTGTGTGTGTGTGTGTGTGTGTGTGTGTGATTGATGAAAAAGGCTTATTATAAATGTGCAAGATGTGTTTTGAGCCTGGAATTGTTAAAGCACTGGTATTAAGGCACACTTTGCCCTGATTCTTAATCCTTTGTAGTTTTCTTGGTCTTGGTTATTGTTGGGAACCTTAGAGAATGTTTGCCGATCAACAAAGCCAAGTCCGTTTGCCTGAATCCGTCGTCAGTCTGTATATCAGCTTAATGTGAAAGATTCAGTGAAACACAGCTCTGCCAAAACTGATCCCAAAGCAGATACATCAACTACTCACACACTCATAACAGACCAGCTTCTCATATCCACACACACACTCACTTATAACAGACCAGCTTCTCATGTCCACACACACACACACACACTTATAACAGACCAGCTTCTCATGTCCACACACACACACACACTTATAACAGACCAGCTTCTCATGTCCACACACACACACACACACTTATAACAGACCAGCTTCTCATATCCACACACACACTTATAACAGACCAGCTTCTCATATCCACACACACTTACAACAGACCAGCTTCTCATGTCCACACACACACACACACACTTATAACAGACCAGCTTCTCATGTCCACTCACACACACTTATAACAGACCAGCTTCTCACAGCTACACTCGCTGGCCCAGTATTGCTGAGGAGGTCCAGAGTGACATGGTTGCGTTGTGTGACTTTGATGGTCAGTCTGTATTAGAGATGAGACAAGAAGACTCTAACAGTACCCAGTGTTCCTGCTTTAGTCCTGATGGCATAGCCATGTCAGAGCAGGGTGACAGGTGACAGGATGAGTTCAGTTCATGTCAGTCTCACAAGTCTCTGTTTCCTGGTTTTTTTTTTTCTCAACTTCACTTTGTGTTCACTTGCACGGGCACTCAGAGCTGGAAACTGCATTTGACTTAACTCCACCTTTCTCAGTTTAATAGGCAAGTGATTATGCAAATCATACAAGTCACTGAAATAACATGTTTTCTCTCTCTCTCTCTCTCTCTCTCTCTCTCTCTCTCTTCCTGTCTCTTCCTGTAGGTTAGAAAGAAGGAAAAGCCATAGGGAGTCAGTCTGTGAGGGTCTCTGGAGAACAGGTCGACGTCTGTGCCCCAGGTCCACGCCATTCATGACACTCAATAAAACATCTCTGCATTTTAAAAGCTAGGTGCCACGTCTCGGCTTGTCTGGGGACATGCAGTGGGCTGAAGGCTGCAGAAATCAGTATGAATGCAGCTCTTCTCTGGGTGGTATTGATTGGGATGGTTGAGTGAACTCATTTTTCCAGGAGTCATTGCACCAAGGCTGAGGCCCTGAGATGGGTCTCTTTGTGGATTCTCCCAATGAATTCTCCGCTTAACCACCATATTAATCATCGTGTGTGTGTTTGTGTTTGTGTGTGTGTGTGTGTGTGTGTGGGTGTCTGTGTGTTTCTGTGATTTCGTATGCGTGATGTTGTTCGTGTGCGCATGTGTGTGCTCGTGCGTGTGTGTTTGTGTGTTTTCTTTTACTTTAATAACAAACCCAGAGACGCAGCGTAGGGCTCAGCAGAACTGTCAGCGCGTGGAGGACCGGGCTCTCTGGGCAGATAAATCTCTGCGTTGATTAGAACCGAGCTGATTCAACTCAGCAGAATGACAGTTGACCAGTCCGCGCCCATCTCTGGATATTAAAGAGCAGCAGACCTAATGAAGCGCTAAGTGAAGACGGCTAAAGCCTTTACCTCAGGGCTGCGTTTCCTGCTGCCTCTCTCCCAAACCCAAACGCCCCATAAATGAGAAAAATAAGCTGGCTGTCCCTCACCGTGCACAAACTCACTTACAGTCTCTGAAAACACACACCCACACACACACACACACACAAAAAAAAAAACTTTGTATTTAAGTGGTATCCAACTCCGTGAACTAAAACAAAGAGGGAAAAAAATCCCTTTTTAAGTTTTACTGAGCTAACAGTTCTTGAGCTGGAGGATTCTGTTTGAGAGTTCTGCTTTTGCGAGAGACATAACTGTGTAGCATTAGTCTTATCCCCAGTTCCACATAACACAGTAAGCTAAAAACAACGAACTCAAACAAACTCATCCCTTTTTTTTCCAGGCTGAGTTGTTTGGACTGTTCCCAGCAGTGGGACAGCAGATATGGCAGTGGACTAATGAAAGCCTTCTGCTATAGAGAGAAATGCCTGCATCTGTTATAGAGAGAAAGGGATGGAGAAATGAGGGTTTTGAGACGCTGCAGTTTTGTTTCAGGCTATTAACATTATTATCTCTGCACTGTGTGTGTGTGTGTGTGTCTGTCTGTGTCTGGGTGAGTGTGTGTGTTTCTTTGTCTGTGTGTGTGTCTGAGTGTGTGTGTGCCCCACTCTAATACTTTACTGTGGATGTCATAAACGTTAATGCAAAGATTTAGACCACTATTTTATGACACTGTGAAAATTAAAGAGCTCTGCTCATTACAGACTAATTAGACGCTGTCAGATAGAGCAGCAGGTTTCTGTTTTCCCAGTTTTTAATGGTGGTCCTCTGATTTACACGCCACTCACAGCATGTGTTTGAGCGAGTGAGTGCGATCCATGAATGTATGTGTGTGTGTGTATTGTGTGTGTGTGTGTGTGTGTGAGACAGACAGGTCGTTGCTGAGTGCTCATGCTGATGAAATCTCAGTGCCCAAGGGCCACTGCTCAGATCTATGGACCGTTTTCTATAAATTAAACCGGCTATTCAGAGGAGCAATGACACTTGTCACCTGACCTTCATCAGGGAGCTGTAACCTCCTTTTGAACATGCAGTTATTCTTATTGAACCACAGTGGATACAGAGATGACCTGTGCTCACAGACAAGGCCAGACAGTGGGACTGGTCAGACGTGGACTCACTTAGGTGCTGTCTCAGTCCAGTGTTTACAGAGGCATTTCTGGTTCAAACAGAAATTCTGCCTGAAGTATGTGGTGGGTCAATCCAAATGGTTCTTAATGATCAACTCACTTTCATGTCAGTGGGCGTCATCTTACAGGGCTGTTGAAATAAAAATGAGGAAACTGTATTTTAACTTCAGAAACACTCACAGTGTTGTGCTTGTTTTGGGGGAAAAAAAAAAATCGTTTCCAGCTAAACTCCTGAGAACCAATCCAGAGCCGAGAGTGTTTCCTGATCAAAGCTAAACTCCCCAGGATCTATCCACAAGCGCGTGTTTTCTGATCAAAGCCGTACATTAACACGTCCCATTAAAGCTCACACGATTTGAGTTTGTGTGTGTTTCTGCTGGTGGGCTAAAGCGAAAAAAAAAAAAACAGGATAAAACTGTGCTGAGGGCCATCCGGTTATGTGAAGTATTCATAATAGTATAATAAAAGTACTTTACAATGTGATTTAATTCAGTAATTTACAATGCACTGCAATGCAGTATAATCGGACATGATACCATATGCTGGACCACTACTTGATCATATGTGATGTGATCTATTCCAACTTCACCCAGTCTACTGCACTGTATATAACAAGCCAAAAATGCTATGCACAAGTCAGCATTCATAAACAAAACCCAGAAATGTCCACTAGCCAGGCGCACCACTGAGACATGTCATAGGGTCACATCAGTGACTAGATTTACTCATGGTTTCGGCTTAATCGTCTAGGAATATAACATGACCAACGTTAACCACTTCCTGACCGTGTTAGTTATTTCATGTATGCTCAATACTTTTCAAATAGGAAGTAAATCATGCATTAAGACACTATGCCAAATCCCCCCCCCCCCCAAAAAACATAGCACTTAACTACAAAGCTGGAGGTTTTCTTTCATAGCACGCTGGGGAAAAACAGGCAAACTTAGGTTTTGGTGAAGACATCATCATCATCGTCATCATCGTCATCATCACCTCTTAAATCTTCATTATGCCACTGCAATGACGTCCTCCCCCAACCACTTAAACCTGAACCATACCCCCCCCCCCCGACTCTCTCAAGGACCCCCTAAATCTTAATAACAGTGCCCCACCCCCCCATGAGCCGTGGCATTGATTTAGACCACACATCACCCTCACACTGACAGTAAATTAGAGCTGAGAACACTGCATGTAGCCTGGCTATGGAGGTGGAGAGAGAGAGAGAGAGAGACAGAGAGAGAGAGAGAGAGAGAGAGAGAGAGAGAGATGGGGTGAAAGAGTGTGCTATCTGAGGTCAGGCTTAGATAAGAGGGCAGGCTGGTCTCAGATGACTATGATTTGGCTTTTTGCTTATCTGTCTCAGACAGACTGGGGATGGAGGAAGGACAACATTGTTTGATTGATGATGTATTGGAAACTCATCTGTCTTTGTGGTATTGTGTAAAACAACGACGCGTCGAGGCGGCGTCTTTGTCTGTGGTTTTTTTTTTGGTGCCTCATCCCTTTCAAACATCCATTCCAGTTTCATTTTTTAATATCATTTTTTTGTTGTTGTTGTTGTTGTTGAAAATCTTGGCGTAAACTTAAACTGCAGAGAGGAAACGTGATTAAAGGAAGCAATCTAAACATTCCCCCAGATGGCTGTTATTAGGCCGCTTGTCTTTTAGCATCATTGTTGTGATCTCTGACCCAAGCGTGTGCTTGTCCGGTGTGTCTGAGTGGAGCTGAAGCACAGCTGTATGACTGAGGTTGTCCTGTCATCTCTCAGCTCAGAGATAGAGGCCAAACTCTGTCTCTCACCCTCACCACACGACATCCATCTCTCACCTCCGCCGCACCACACCAGACGTGATTTTGACAAGTCTGTGCGTGAGGCTCACATCAGGGAACTGTGAGAGAAGTGTGTGTGTGTGTGTGTGTGTGTGTGTGTGTGTCTTTAAACATCCTCCCACCGACGGCCTCGACAGATAAGACAAAAACGTGTGATAAGAAAGTGTGTGTGATGGCAGAGAGGCCCATCTGAACCCGAGGAAAAGTGTCAGAAATATGAAACACACACACACACACACAAGGGAAAAATGCTGAGGGATATAGCCTTTGCCCTTGACAGTATATCGACTGGAGAACAACTTCTCTCACTGCTGAGGGGCGAGATAGGGAGGGCTGGAAGAAGGCAGTGGGAGAAGAAGAAGAAGAAGAAGAAGAAGAAGAAGAAGAAGAAGAAGAAGTGAAATGGGGAGGCGTCCCCAGGGAGGGGGCGGTGGACCGCGACTCCTCTGACCTCTCCCGTCTCACACACTCACTGCAGTCTCAGATAGTCCTGCTCCTCGGGGAGCTTACGGGGGCCTCCGTGCTGTGTTTGGGTCAGTAACACAGGAGGAGTTCAATCCATCTTCTGCCATGTCCAATAATGAAAACTCCTACGCCAGTAGCAGCCGCGTTGACCTTTCTTTCGTATGTAAATATGTTTTCCCATCCATGGAGACACACCGGTGGCACCAGTGTGAGAGGCAAAATATCGCCGTTCTAAAGCCATGGCCTTGTGTACAAGAACTCTTATCAGATTCACTGTGTCTTACTTTCTTTTGTTCTTCGAAGAAGAAGACCAACATGAGCTGCTGAATGGTGACAGGTCTCAAAAAACTTTCAGAACATTTACACTGGACAGCTTGCTGTTTTTTGAACTATATCAAAAGCGGAGCAGTCCTTCAAACGCTCTACCACCATCCCCACATAGGGGGCGCTCTTGTTCCATGAGGCAGGTGACCTGTAAGGTCAGGGCTGGATACAGAGAGAGACCACTCGCTCCTGCTCCGTGGGTGGTCAAGGACAATAGGCCTTTCTCTCTGTTGGGAAAACCAAACTCAAACAGGTGTTTAAACAGACCTGGAGCCCCTGGACACCATCTCAGGAGGCCCCCACGGGGGCAAAAGTGCAGGTCCAATTACGACCTGGCGAAGGACAGCCACTGCCATTGTCATGTCAATGGAGCTGTATGAAGCCTAGAGCCTCACACACAGAGGCACTGAGTGGACCCGTGAACTGTGGGTCATTACTGCCACTCCACCAGTACAGCCGTTTGGGAGAGTTACAATGGCATTCCACTCCTGACTGTGGAAAAACCAGTGCCTCCATAAGAACTTCCTCACTTCTCATGGTCACATGCCTCCTCTCTGATTTATTTGTTTGTTTATTCATTGACTAACTCACTTATTTATTTATTTATTTATTCATTCATTCTTTCTTTCATTAACTGATTTATTTATTTATTTATTTTTACATGCATTGATTGTGAAGCGAGATCATTTGGGCTAATTGTGAACCGGGAATAAATGTTACTCTGTAGAAACCTTTGTTGACTTTGCATTGCATTAAAAGATTAAAAATTTGAATAAGGGGATTGTAGATGTAAATGTGAGTGTGCATGAATATGGTTCATAGCAGTTGGTGAAAATGTGTGTATGTACCCACAGAATTGAGACTTAGTATTTCAGGCTAGATTTACTGTTACTCTTTTCCTTTTTATCACTAATTCTATCCTTTAACATTCTTCTTTCTTTTTTATTAAAAGTTGAATGAAAACAAGTTGAATGTATGAATCAGAAAGGAGAGTTCTGAGCAGCCATGCTTGTTCTAGCTCAGTGCTAACCCACCTGAATCAACCAATCAGGGTGATTATCAGATGATTTGAGTCAGGTGTGCTTGTGATTGGCTGTGTCAGGAACATGCCACTGCAAACAGCCCCGTGGCCTGAAATTAAGGAACTATAATTTAGAGACCATTCTGAAAAGCTTTTTATCTTAACCACACACAAGACTAAAACTGAGTCCATCCACTGTTCAGTCTCCTTCCTCAAAAATACACAAACACAAACAAGTGTTTTGACCAATCATAGTGTAAAAGCAAAAAAAAAAGAAAGAAAAAAAGTAAAATATCCTTGTCTTTTTAAAAAATTGAGACAAAATATGTATACATAGCAGCAGTAATGGAGTAATGGAAAGGACAGGAGTTTGGAGTCCAAGGGAACACAGTTCACTGTATCTCACTGAGGTTTCTTCTCTTGACTCACTGTTGCTTTACTCTTACATATAGTGACTGTGAGTATAGACAGATGGATAACGCTCTCCTCCAAGTGCATCACATGACTCACCGTCACCGCGTAACTACCAGTGTGGCATGTGATGGAGAAAGTGCATGTTAGCTCTGCTCTAAGGCTGCTCTTGTCTCAGGTACAGACAAGGTCAAAAGATGAAAAATAAAAGAGAGAGTGAGAGAGAGAGAGAGAGATAGAGAGAGAGGGAAGAGGAGGGGAGGGGTACAGGTAGATTTGTATTCATTTGTCTGTTTTTGAATGTATTATTCTGGAATAATTTTAACATTTTTCTAGCATAGAATTCTCCTCAGAAGTTTCTTTTGGTGTTGATAAAGACGGAGTAACTCGGAAAATGTGTGTGTGTGTGTGTGTGTGTGTGTGTGTCCAGTTAAAGTCCCTTGCTGTAGCAGGAACAGCCCGGTGTTGTGTGTGTGTGTCCAGTTAAAGTCCCCTGCTGTAGCAGGAACAGCCCGGTGTTGTGTGTGTGTGGAGTCACAGCCATCAACGGCCTTGTGTTGACTCCTGGTTACTGGTGTGATTAGAGACAGAGCTGGAACACAGAGCAGCTGCAAACTCTCAAATCTTCCTCCTGGTCAACTGCCCTCCTCCCACCCGAAAAAAAATCCTGAGCTTGGACCTGACCTTTGACTTCCCACAGCAAGGGATCTGCTCTATGTCAGGGTGTTTGTGTGTGTGTGTGTGTGTTTGCCAAGCAGTCTGGCATGACTCCTACGGGTCACCAAATTACAGCAATTGCTGTGTCTGTGTGTAGCTATTTGTGGCCTATGTTGTTTTCTGCTGTCACTACGGTCAAATGTGGTGTTTTTCTTCCAAAAGATTCTTTGACATCAGCAGACTCCACTCCATAAAAATGATTCCTGTTTTCAGTGTGAAGGGAGTCTCTGAGGAACTGAATTAGGTGTGTTTGTGCCAAACTGGAATAATAACAGGCAATTAATATTATTTTTTTTTTTTGCAGGCCTCTAAAATCCCTCAGGGGATTGAGAACTGCCCCCAGGACAAACAGGGAAGAGCACAAATCTCTCCGTTTATCTTCTCCAACGTTTTGTCCTTCTGTCTGTCCACTGATTGTCCCAAATAATCTATCCCTCACCTCTCCCCGTGTTTATTTATCTACGTATTCACGAGTGTTTTTTCTTCCTTCCAGATCTCGGTACAATCTCAGAAGACAGATAAAAATACACGCAAAAATGATTGATCGTTTACGATGGTCCGTGTTCGATAGGCGAGAAATGTCATATGAATGTGTCATAATCCATTTTAGAAAAAAACCTCAAGGCTTAACAGTAGTCCCAGGCTCCCCGAGAGAGTGTGAGACAGTTTGATCATTTATTTAACGGTCGAACGAAAGACAGGGCTGACGAAATTGAATGAAAACGTAAAGGTCTGCATGTTCCCGCTGGAATATATGGGCGCGGAACTGTAATTTAAACGCGTGAGATAGAGAGAGGCAGCACGGGGCAAAAGCCTTCCCTGGCCTCGCAACTCGACATCTGACTTTGCCCCGACTGCACGCGGCAGGTAAAAAGCAGTGACGCGTGGTACTTCCGATGATTTGTGACCCCCGTTATTAAATATGTGAGTAAAATTCAAGCGTTAACCCCCCCCCATCGCATACTGAATGTGGTCATCAGTGGATCTTGACAGTGTCGTAAAACACGCAGATTTAACGGCACTGGAATTATAGGCGACCCACATTTCAATGAGAAAGTGTGTGTTGCGTCGCTCGGAAACAGATGACATCATAGAAGCATCGCCGTCCCCGACCAAGGTGGCCAAGAGTTTACGTTTAACTGCTTGCAGTGGGGACTCTTTGACACGCTTTAAAACGACTGGCTCAATAGTGAAAGCATAACATGAATGGATGAAAACTCGTGAACCGTAAAGAGCAGGATGGCTATTGGATTCCTGCTATCGAGAGCGGGAGAGAGAGAGAGAGAGAGAGAGAAAGAGAGAGAGAGAGAGAGAAATGGAGAAAATGTGTACATGTGTGTAAATGTGACAAAGGGAAGTTTTGAGGGGAGTGTTCAATTTGACTGAGCGGTCTGAGCGTTGAAGGTAAAGACAGCCCATTTTTAATTGGTGTGGAGAGGTCAGCTGTCTCCGTTTTGACCGGTAGTGTGTGGTGCTGACAGCAGCGGTCGGGGTTTTGGTGAGCCACTGATCGAAGTGGTAATGTAATTGACTCCGCGCTGGGGCCGACGTTAATAAAGACAGAGCATGTACAGGAAATTAAACTCTCACTTTCCTATTGTAATGAAATGATATTCGTCACACTTTGCTCTTCAACCCCCCAGTGCTATCGAAAAACAGCCTGGTCTGCTGTTCTCTCTCTCTCTCTCTCTCTCTCTCTCTCTCCCTCTCTCTCTCTCTCTCTCTCTCTCTCTCCATCCCTTTTCCTTCCTTCCCTCTCTCCTTCTGTCTATTCCGGTGTCTCTCTCCTTCTTAATCCTTCTCATCTCTCTCTCATCTCAGTTTCTCTCTTCTCAAACTGGCTTCTCTAGGCCATTGTTCCTCTCTCTCTCTCTCTCTCTCTCTCTGTGTGTCTCTCCCTCTGTCTCTTTCTATGTGCATGTGTGTGGTTTTGCACACTGGGAACTATTGCCATGTTTCATCTCCTGCCCTTAGCGAAAGAAATCTTCTCTTCCTCACTTCTCAAGACACACACACACACACACACACAGGGAGCATTTCCTCCTGGAATGGCCTACATTATTAATGACTGTGATAGTTCATGTTAAAGCAATCTCTCTCTCTCTCCCTCTCTCTCTCTCCCTCTCTCTCTCTCTCTCTCTCTCTCTCCCCCTCTTCCAGAGATCTGATCTTGTGATGGCCCTGGCTACAAAAAGAAGTGACCTGTTTTTTCTATCATTTCCAGTAAAGAGAGAGAGAGAGAGAGAGAGAGAGAGAGAGAGAGAACAGAAATAGAGAGATGATGTAAGTGAATATAGAGAATGAGGCCATCATCTTACATATCTGAGGTTTTTTTTTTTTTTGGGTCAGTGAAATAGTTACCACTAGAGGGCAGTGTCTAGACAGCGCAGGCAACGTCTCAAATGCTGAGCCAGAATTTAGGGGGTTAAAGCAAGAGCCACTGTGCTCTCAGTCAGTTACTCAGTCAGCTTTAAGAGTCAGTTTTGCGAGACTAATTTAGGATGGAGGTATATATTCTTTGTGACCTTGGGGCAGATGAATTTGGATTTGGGATAGGCAGCGCTGCTCTTTGGAGACAGTGATGTGAAATCTTTTATCAGTACTGTGAGTTTGTGTCTGAAGGCTATGTTTATCAAACCACCACACTGACTGGACTCCCCCCCCCCCCCCCTCTCTCTCTCTCTCTCTGTAGATCTCAAAGAGGAGACTTCGTTTGTCAGTGGGTTGCTAGACGAACAGAGAGAAATTATAATGTTGGAACAAATTTGAATGAGTCAGTAATACTCAGGCATCCATCACACAAATCAGAGTCTACATTCTCATCTTCACTGCACCTTTTCTTCTCTTGTTTTGATTGGCCAGAGCCTTTGTAGCCACGCTGGACGTCATGGTGTGTGTGGTTGTGTGTGTGACGAGGTCTGATGATTTTACACTGTTTTCTGTTCTCCTTCTCACTGGTCACGCTTTCCTATTGCCTTCATGTCCTTTTTCCACCGTGTCAGACTTCAGCTATGCGCTCCAACATCGCAAAGCTGGTGTGTGGAATTGCATACAGACAGAGAGTGTTGCACACAGTCAGACTGTAACAGACAGACATACAGAGTTTAACAGACAGACAGACTGTCACAGACAGACAGAGCTGCGTAGCAGACAGACATGTATAGAAAACAGACATAGATGTGTAACAGACAGACAGAGTGTAGCTGACAGACAGAGATGTGTGAGACAGACAGAGATGTATACTAAACAGATGTGTGTCTTAGCTGTGATGAAACTCCATGAATATTGTTTCAAATAAATAAAAAACACTTGTGATACAGCTGGTGTCGGTTCACCCTCAGTGTAATGAAGCTAAAGGTTGCATCAGAGGACCTTCTCTCTGAAAAACAGTGTCTTACTGATCCATTTAATGATTTCCCATTGTTTTGTGAGGCTCTGTTTAATCTACCTGCTTTATTTGGGAGTACAACCGACCCCTGGTGGTTTCCATTTGTAAAAAATGTTCTTCAAAGAACTTGACAGCAAACGCGAGATGTAAATTATATTTGGTGTTGGGATGGCAACTGCAATTCCGAGATTAGGGGTTGGATGGGGGGGGGGGGGGAGGGGGCTGTGTAAAACACTACTAGTCTGAACTGATTTGGTCAACAGTAACTCAGGGCAGTTCTGACTTTTTCTGTTCTTTTTGGCAGGACTTAAACTATCATTTCAGGATCAACGTTCATCAGAGAAACAGGTCAGTGGTTCTTTTAGTCACGAGTATTGTTTTCTTTTGAATGAGTGAGCTAAGGATCTCCAATTGGCTTTATCTAAGCATTAATCATACTTCATAAAAACAGCCAACATTTCTTTCCTTCTAAAGTTGGGAGGTAGGCTAAGTCCTTCGAGGCCTGGAGTTTTTCAGTTGGTAGTTTGTCTAACCCCCTCTGAAATTTCTCCTTGAGTCAGAGCAGCATCCAAAATGTTTCTTTGTTACTTTGAAAGGGGAAAAAAATGGATCTCTTTCCAGAAAGCGGTTCATTTCATTTCTCTGTCAGTTGACACAGTATTTTCAGAATGCGTTATTCTTTTGGGTAGTGTCTGATGCAAGGAAACTTTCTGTCATTCTAGCTGCCGGCATCAGTCTAGATAACTCGCTTTGTTTAATGAATCTTGCCAGAACTTTTTACCTGCCTCCTCGTCCTCGACAAATTGATTTTACCTGATGCAAATTCCATCTGTCCTGGCAGAACAGAATTTAAAGTTCTAGCAACGTAGTTTGTTAAAAGTTGATCTTGGCAATTCCTGTGTTATACTCTAATTCTGACCAAAGTCTGTTTTCTTTTTTTTCCCTTTGAAGCAGCATAATAACTAACGTCCTTTCAGAGTCTCCTAAACCAGACCCTCTGAACACACAGAATTAGGCTTGAAATCTTTAAATGACTGTTCTCGGGCCAGGTCTCCGGGCTGATCTCAGAACAGTGTCTTAAGAGAAGACCGGAATTAACCAAAGTGTGCAATGACTAACTTCCAACTGGCCTTGTTTTCATAATACACCAGATACAATGTAAATTACCATCAGTCTGCAAAACACAGAGTCGTATTCACCACTCAGGAACAAGACACAGAATATTTAGCCGATGTGGCTGTATACATTTATGATTATGAGTCTACATTTCACAATAATGTTTGCATTCACATTTACAATAATGTTTACTAAGAGCTTTCAACCAGTGGCAGTCATGAGCGTTGACATAAACTTACCACCGATCATCCATTGATCATCTTATAGTAAGTTACAGAAATTATTTTATTCACACAGGTATTCACCATTGTGAAAAGAAAAAAAAGAAGAAAAAAAAAAACGGTCCAGGGTCAATTTCTAGAGTGGAGCTGTGAGCATAACTGTGTGTGTATGTGTGTGTGTGTGTGTGTGTGTGTGTGAGAGAGAGAGAGAGAGAGAGAGAGAGACAAACGTCATCTGTAAGTCCATAAGTTCACTGCCAAAAAATGCCCTCTGCACTGGAAGCCCTGTCCGTGGCAGGAACCCTGGTCCAGACGCTTTCAGACTCCAGCCCCTGAGAAAAAAAGCCCATTTGAGGCAAACGCAAGTTTCTGTCAGAATGAAATGGCTCGTTTCTAATTCATTTTAAATGGTTCGTTCAAAATCGTTGCGCAGCAGAGCATTTGAGTCTTAAAGACGTCTGAAGAGGTCGTAGCAAATTGCCACCACTGTGGCCTGATTGGTTCTCTGGAAAATATTATTCACCATGCATCCACTGGTGATGGAGACAGGACAGTGGGTTTAATTGCCATGCGAATATGCCGGGTAAAGTAGTCTGTAGGAGTTTTAAAGTCTGGCTAACTGTTAACAGCAGAGATACCAGAGATCAGAGACAGACAAACACTAATGCATGTGTTGTGGGTACTGCAAAATGTGTCCTTGAGGATAAAGGAAGTGAAGTTAGACAGTGAGGTTGCGTCCAATTAATCGTGGGCGGCATCATTTATTATGTGATAAAACATTAACTGTAGTCACATCGCACGCACGCACGGACGCACGCACACACGCACGGACGCATGGACACATGCACAGAAACATGTATTGTTTATGGAAACAAAGGAAAGAGCGTCGGTGACAGATGTGAAAT